>NC_037670.1:178311313-178424449 GCF_003255815.1 Theropithecus gelada
AAAAAAAAAAAAAAAAAAAAAAAAAAAAAAAACCAAAGAAGGATATTTGTTCATTCTGTACACTTGGCCAGAGATATTTTTCACTGAAATTCATTGGTTAACTAACAGTGCTTACTGGGTTTTATTGTAATAGCTCACATAAGTTCATATAAGTCACTCAACATGATGACATATCTGTTCAATGAAATGAACCAGAGATTCTCAAAGTGTATCTGAGGACCCTGGGGATACCCAGCACCTTTCTTAGGACATCTAGAAAGTCAAAACTATTTTCATAATAATATCAAGATGTTATTTGCCTTTTGTACTTTCATTCTCTCATGAGTATGAAAAATTAATCTATTTGGTTTCAGAGTGCACATTACAACTAACCTTGTCAGGTTTTGATATAGTATCATATAAAAATATCTGCAGTTATCTAATAAAGCAATTAAAACATCCTGCTTTTCCAACTACATATTTTTGTGAGGCTAGATTTCTTTTATATACTTAAACCAAGAATAATATATTGCAATAAATTGAAAGCAAAATCAGATGTTGGAATCTGGCTGTTTTCTATTGTTTTCCTTCTTCTATTAAAGTCAAGATTACTAAGATTTGTAGAAATCTAAAACAATGCCACTCTGCTCACTAAATTTTTTTGAAAATACGTTTTTGCATAAAATGTGCTAATTATAGTAATATATAATAGATTTTCATTTTGAATACTTAAATATTCAAAATTTTTTCATTTTCACTTTATTGGAAATATACAATAATTCACAATAATATATTACAATATATAATATATATTTACAATAAATTATATATATTTACTCTAACAAATTATATATTATATATATATTTAGCCCTTATATATTATATATTTATCCCTTATACATATACACACACATACATATATAGTACGTGTATATATTTATCTCTTATAAACACATATACACACGTATACATGCACACATATGTGCACATACATATATACGTGCATGTATGTATTTATCCTTTATACACATATACACACGGATACATGCACACATATATGTGCACATACATATATATGTGCGTGTATATATTTATCCCTTATGAACAAAAGCTCTTTGGGGTTCTCAATAGCTTCTAAAGGTGCAAAGCGTTTCTAAGACCAATATGTCTGAAAGCCACTGAATTACCTTAACAGCTCTTAGGTCTGAAAGTTTATGGTTCTAAAAAATGCCCAGCACTTGCTATTTCTATGAGGAATAAAAGTGATTGTCCTCACCATCAACACTGTCTACAACACTGTTGGGGAGACAAAGCTTATCTACATCAAGATGATGGATTAGCTACTTTTCTTAGTTCTTTCTGGCTGCCACAACAAAATACCATAAACTGGGTGGCTTATAAACAAGAGAAATGTATTTCTCATGGTTCTGGAGCTTGGAAGTCCAACATCAAAGTGCCAACAGATTCAGCATCTGGTGAGGGCCCGTTCCTCATCGATAGTCATCTTGCTGTATTCTCACATGGTGGTTGGGACCAGAGGTCTCCCTCTAGGGTCTCCTTTATAAGGACATTAATCCCATTTAGGAGGTAACTTACTCATGACCTAACCACCTTCTGAAGGCCCTGCTTCCTAACACCATCACATTGAAGGTTAAGATTCTGACGTAGGGATTTTGGATGGATGCATGCATTCAGACCATGGTGACAGCCTACAATCAAGTTCTAAATTGTGTAGCTCAAACTAGGAGAACTGTGAGGAGATGGGTTCAGGCAAAGTGGCTTTTGCATTTTCCTCAATGATTTTCCCTGCGACGACACGTGGCCTGCTCTGAACTGTGTTTGTTCCACAAAATGCTGCTGTACTTTATTCAGAAACCAATTTTTATCTCAATAACCAGATTGTTAATCTCACAAAACTGGACCTGGTGACTTTGAATTACTATATTAGAACCTTGTAAATTGCCTTGTTTGCTGATGGTTTTAACACAAGATCCTGCCATCTCGCTAGACTATGTAAATTTGCAGATAAAAATGCACATCTTAGATCGGTCAGACTGGGGGGTGAAAATGGACTCAACCACTTCTATCTACTGATTAAAGGCCTCTGAGTAAGTCTCCTAAGTATAGAAGTCTTTTCTTTTTCAATCTGTAATATCAGGATGTTAGCTGTCATTTTTTAAGCCTCTGTGATATCCCATGTGATCTAAAAGACACTTTGTATAATTCATCAGTTCTCAAAACAACATGCTGAGATAACATAATTTTCATTCTCTACAAATGGGGAAACTGAAGATCAAAGAATTGAATAATGGCTAAAACCACGCAATTGGTAAGTGGAAAGGACTTCCACTTAAATTGTAGTTGGAACTTCAATCTAAGCTGTCTGATTCTAAAGCTAGTGATTATTTTCCTATTATTTCAATGGTCAACTCTTAAGAGTTCTTGCAATAACTGAATAAAGTGAAGCCTGTGATAGCCTAGGGCAATGTCAGGTACGTAGTTAGCAGTTACTCAGCCTTAGTTCCCCTTGTCCTGCCCTTCTCCTGGGTCCCAGTGCTTCGTAGAGATGTATTGTACCATCCCAGTAGGTTTAGCCACACAGAGCCCATGAGAATGAGCTTTGCACTTAGATGTGCTGTCCATGTATTGGACAATTGATTTGCTGTCCCGGCTTTGCTATTACCTATCCTCCTGGTCATGGACAAGTTCCTCAGCTTCTCTGGGCTTTGATTTTCTTTTCTGTAAAAGTACGAATTTGGACAAGATTACCATAAGATCTATAGATTTTCTACCTTATAGATCTGTACTATTGCTCAGATTTTTGTGACAGGCTTAGGAGTTCCCCAAAATAATGAAATTGTACTATTTGAACATTTTCTCTGAATCCCAGAGGTACAAATTTGGAAATCTACATTGTCATTAAGGAAATGCGATGTATAAGAAAAACAGTAAAGCATAGCTGCTCTGTACCGTAATTCTTAGATATAAAATTCATACTACAAAATGACTTTCTTCATCTAGTGTCAAACCCTAAATAATGGGAAATAATGCAAAGGAAATATATTTCCTGTTAGACAATAGAAAGAATGACTGACCCAGCAGCCATAATGAGGGTATATTTAAACTAAGACCTTCATTTCATATTTCTCATGATTCTAATTCTCGTTTTCCCGTTAAGCTAAAGGGGGAGGATTAAGTTTAACATGTGGAAAGAGTAACATGCCTTGGTTCTTACACTGTTAGTTTTCCATATTCACTATGTTGTATAATCATTAAGCGTATTTAATCATGTGGTTATTGAGTTAAAAATGAAGTGTTGCCATCCAGTTTTGCAGCATGTGCTATAATTGTTCATCTGGTTATGCCAGGTTGCTATGCATAAACAATGTCTCACATCAACTTAGAAAATATGATCATTACTGTTTATGAACTGATAATACAGAAAAATCCATTTGGAATGGATAGAAGGAAAAATAATCATTTTTCTAAAGAAAAGCAAAACAAAACGTGTCATTGGCAGAGTAACAACTTCGAATCCTAGAATCTAGAAGCTCGTAAGGGTCTGAGAAACCATGGGCTCCAGCTCACCAAGTACCAGAATGTGAAGTGGTGTGTCCAGGTGCTGTGCCCCCAGAGGATGCTCAGGTTGAAGGCTGAAATGGCCCATCTGTTCACATTCAGAAGCACACGGGTCTTTTTCCCTAATAAAGGAAGTATCTAAGATCCGCCCTTAAGGGGGCAAAGTGTATACTAAGGCATCAAAAGGGCAAATCAGGTAGTGAGTAGGTCATTTACTACCAGACTCAATACCAGTAGTTCCTGCAGAAGAGGGGATGACTTTTCCTCTGAAAACAAGAGTACAAGCGCCTGGTCTCTGGGTGTGCCTATGGGGAAATTCTGCCCCGATTCTGGGGCTCAGTCTGATTCCAAAGCACGCAGTCCTAAGAATGGGGCTTCCCACCCCTCAGCCCCTGTGTCTGCTCCCTTCACCTCCTACAACACTGCCCTAGTCCCTGTGGGTCAACTCTCCTTTTTCTCCAAAGCCTTCACTTCTAAAAGCAAGGGTGTTTATTAAGTTAAGTGAAAAAGAGATACTGCCACAATAGTAAGCTGTGATCAAAGACTGGGTTTATGTTCCACATCACAAGCACTTTCGTTGGAAGTTTCAGGATTCCAGGATGTCTGTTTCTGTTCATCCCACTCAGAAGACTCTGTGTCTTCATTAATCAGAGAGAAGACAGTGCAAAATTTTGAGCTCTAGAAATAGTCTATGTAAATTGACTATCATCCACTTATTTTGTCTCTACTGAGTTTGAAGATTCAGTGACACCCCATTTATGTGTCAATCCAGACAGGTACCAGGAGTGTCTCTCTCTGAGGTAACAAACCCAGAGGGGACAAAAATGACAACTCTACTACTGGTTGTGGTTGCAAACACATATATCGTTGCAAAGAGGAAGAGCCTATTGAAATCAGAGGTAGGTGGGTGTTGATTTCTACTGTGATTTGCTATTTTCCATCCTACAGAGCAAGGACAACCAGAACTGCAAAGACAGAGGAGTGGTAAGGAGGATTGAAGAGAAGTCCTGGCATGGACAGGAGGCCCTTATCATTTTTAAACAGCACAATTCCCTCCATCTTACCTTTGGCACTGGAGATAAATGAAATAGGCTGCTCTGTTTGCAAAGAGTGCACCTGCTCAGTGGGACCAGCAAGCACCACGTAGCCGTACTGTGACAGTCATCAAAAGAAAGAGTGCCCCTTCCTTTGCAATGATAAGGGGGTCACGGAGAAAGCCTGGGGGTCAAAGCTAGATACAAGGCATCAGGCTGCCACTCTCATCCAGGGACACAAACATTCTTGTCTCCAATGTTGGATCTGAAAGTAAAAACATATCCTGAAGGAAAAGGACCCAATGAAGGAGGACAGTATTATTCAGGGAGGCCTTGCAATGTCTTTATCTCCAGGGTTTCCTGCCTTGCAGGAAGGTGTTGCCTTACAGAAAGATTGATTTATGAATGAGATGCTTTGGGGAAAATCTGTAACCAAAACTCTTAGCTATGTGGATGGATAACTACAGCCAGCTTCCTGGTTTCAAGGAAAAAGTTCTCAAAAACTCTCTCTACATTTTGCATCCTGAAATAATCTATATGTCTGCTTCCCTGGATAGATAATTAGCTTCTTGAGAACAACTACCCTAACTTGTTCACTTTCAATTCCCTGGCTGCCAGCACAGTGCCTTGAACTGAGCTGAGCTTCTACTTAAGTGTCTGTATCTTCTGCTAAAAGAGGCCTGCCTACTCCATCCATTTTTAGCAGGACTCTTTCCTAATATTTGCTTTTAACTAAATGGAATATTCGTCAAAGTGAAAAACATGCTTCACTTAGTACATTACCTCAGACTACAGGGAACACACCTCTGTTACTTCTTATGGTCCTTTTGGGACAGCTGTGAATTTAGTTTCATAGACTTTATTAGCATAATTGAAAAAGACATTAATCCGAGGGGAAGCATTTTGTGCACCGCCTGGGTGGAAATTATATAAAGGTGGCATTATCAGTAGTGTACTTGCTACCAAAATTTCACCTGAAGAGTCATTGCAAAGCACTTGGACAAATTTTCCTTTTCTCATTTGGAATTCAATTTTAAAAATTGGGGGATATCAAGAATTTCACTGAAAGAGGTTCATTTTTAAAATCCCGTTGTGAGAGGGCAGTGTAGGGGACTCCATTAGCCTTAGGAGTGTTGAGGGGAAATGTAGATGAGTGAGGCCATTAAAGTCTTTAGACCATGGGGGCCTCGACAGAGCCAGAGATGGCTGCTAAGGAGGTGGAGACATGGTCATGGTAAGGACTGACTCCCAGCCCAGAGAACGATGAGCCGGTGCGTGTTCTCATGCTGCGTCCAACCTCCTTGCATCTCCATCTTCTGCTCACCCCCACAGCCAATCCTGAAATCCATCCTGTCTCCGCATCTGTGGAGTATCTCATTGGATGGAGCTCCCCACAAAAGTCTACTTTCCAAGACAGCTTTCCCCAACCCAGAATGACAGCGGGATGCACACATTATCAAGAAGTCACCCATTTCATCATTATCAAGAAGAGTCACCCATTTCATTTTGTTCCCACTGGAGTCTCTTTCATCACTTCCCTCACAAATGATTCTGGGAATATTTAAACTCATTTTCTAGAGTGTAGAAGCATTTAAAGGATGTGTGGACACCATGAATACAGCTGCTGCTCGGTGCCCATACTCGCTTTTGTCCCCAGGAATTGATTTGAGTGCAATCAATTTGCAATTCCCAATAATGTGGAGAGCAGCCTCTTTGTCTCAGCATCTGTCTTGCTAACTGTGAGGCCCGACACTACGGTGAAGGAGGCAGAACAGGAAAGGAAGAGCTTCTGGCATGAGAGACAGAAAGAGCTTCAGATGGAGGATCAGGACCAGAGGCACACATCCCCTAAAGATCATGGAAATAATGACAAAATACATCTTGCGTTACAGCGAGCTCCATTAGGACGGCATTTATTTTGTGCAACAAGACACGCTTAGTCTCACCATTGGGATCATCATTAGCTTTAAAATTGTCAAGTGACAATTACCCATATATTGCAGTGATGCACTTTTTATACTGAAGCAAAACACAGTCTTATGGATGGATTACTATCTGTATAACAATGCACATCATTCTGCAAGACGACCAAACAGGAGAGGAAACAATTCACGTTCTGTAGATTACTTGATTGTGCCCAGTTTTGTTAATAGGCAGTGTATTTTAAACTACAATTTCAAAGTCAAGTGTCTGCATTGGTTATTTCTTTAAGTATAGAGAGATCAGAAAAAAAGGGTTTATTCCTTAGAATGAGTTTCCTTGAGATGTAGCCAGGACATTATAGTCAGATTGGCACAAGCAAAGAAACAGTTATAGCGGCACCAATAATTAGGAGAAAAATTGGACTCCAAGTGAAACAATTCTAGGCGTCTCACTATAAATGCTATCAATACTTTGTGTGAGACAAATGCAGAGTGTGAAAGCAATCGTTCGTACAGATAATCACTGTATCAAATGCGTGTCCCTGCCTGGACTGCATCTGCCACACCTTTTCATAAAACCAGGAAGCCAGACAACAGTGTCTTGTTGAGGGTTGGCTGTACCATACAGGATCTGTGAGCCCTGCACCAGCATCAGGTGGTGCTTCTGTTATTTGCTCTCTCACTGATTTAGAGGAGTCCTGAGAAATTGAGGTCCTCAACAGAAAACACGTGGGTCAGTGTTAATTCATCTCCAGTGACGTTTGCTGCTGTGGAATTCTGTAGTCCTGTCTCCATTCCTTCTTTTATCCAAGCCTTCTCATTGTAAAATGGAAACCATATTGCCCAGTTCTAAGTTCTGAGCAGCATTTTGATTGGGATTCTGTAGTTCCTCAGTCGTATCAATTTTCTCATCATGGTGATACCAATACAATTATTACAAATGCAAATACAACCCCCAGTTTTCTTACAATAAAATATGTGAGCCATTTCAAACTGGAGCCAATCTACATAAAGTCAGCGGATTCTAAGAGCTCGGATCCGTACACTCGCCCCTGCCTGTCAACGTGGCCACTGACCGTGCTAGCACGCTGACGAGGGGAGTCCTTCACCTCTTGGCAACCGGAAGTGTTACACCCTGAATTTTAGCATTTGCTGAATGGAGATGCTTCCATACACTTTAAAAGATTTAATTCTTCTGTAAGTGAGATATGCAAAATAAGTTTTTTTTTCTTGTTCTTTGGCACTAGTTACCAAAATCTGCAAGTCTGTCTATTTTTAATGTACCTTCTTTTACAAGCACTGCAGTGCCTATGTGTATATTAGGCTCCAAACCTGGCTCTGGGAGGTCATGAGTATAATTTTAGACCTAGCAAGTTCTGAAGTCACTGTTTCTCTTGTATTTCACAATCAAATGTCAGGAATAATTTTTTGAAAATGAAGTGGAACCTTCTTTTAAATGCGAGCCCTTCATCTCCGTCACTCCTCCGAGGCTCTGTCATAATCACAGGCCGGGAGCTACATTTCCGGCTGATGGGATCCTTGTGCAGCTGGCACAGGCTCTGCCCCCATGCCTCCGGACCCTCGGCTGTCCGTGCACATCTGCTGCAGGTGCGCTGTCATGCCCAGGGCAGCACCTGTGTCCCTTCATTGGCGCTTCCTGGATGCTGCCAGAGCTCTTACTGCCTGCCTGGCCTGGTGGCTGGAAATGCCTGGGGATTTTGCCCCATTGGGGCAGCCTCAGCCAAGGACTGCCAGATGTGGGGAGATACAGTCCAGCTGCCTTTCCCCAGCAGCAGCTCTGAAGGGTGGCCTGTCTGCTCCTCTGCAGGGCTGAGGCACAGTTCCACCTGTGTGACCTCCTTCCCTCTGTGTCCCCTCAGCATGGGTTTCCCGTGAAACACATCTTACAAAATCACTTACCCAGAATACACATTTCAGCCAGCTTCTCATAACCCAATACCTCGGCCCAAGCAGTGGAACAAAGAGCCAGAACACTGGGGAGTTGTAACCTCTGGACACTAGACCTCGGGGCCTCTCCTTTAAGGATATCTCTTTTTCCAAACGGAGTTTAAAGATGTCCGTGTTCCACATTGAGAAGACAAAAAGCAAATTATTTTGCAGGTTTTCCAAATGATTTCAGACCGGATTTACAATGGCTCGCTCTTTAAAAATTGAAGAAATTCACCCCTGGTATACCAGGAGCCTGGACGTCTGCTGCCGGGATTGTCCCCCGCAGGTGTGAGGACAGTTTAATCAGCTCCCTCCTCAGGGCTCCATGCTCTGTGAGACATTGTGGGAAAGACAGCATTTAAATCTACAGATAAAAGTACTGGATCCCTCAGCATGGGGAGAGAGTGGTCCAACCTTAATGGCCTTAAAGGCCAAGCAAGACCTTAATGGCCAAGAAGCCAGACATGGAGACATCCATGGCCATTCTCACCCCACCCCTTCTTCCCCACCGCACCAGCCCCTCCGGCTCCAAATCGAATAGCTCTGAATTCAGGACACAATTTGAAAACTTGGGAATCAAGGCTTTTCTCTGTGGGTCTTGTATTTGAGATAGCAAGACCTTGCCAGTGTCTTGAAACTCTCTATTTAATCTAGCATCGTGGTCACTTTGGAAGAGTGAGGCCTTGGAAGAGTAGCACTCCAGGCTACACTGTGCATGAGAATGAGGACAGTTTTGCTATAACAGTACAGTGCTTCTTTTCCAAGGGTGTGTCTATTTTGTTTTAAGCTTATGGATATTATCTTACAAATACCCCTTGAAACCCCCTACATAGTTAATAATCCCATTTTAGAAAAAAAGCTACTCTGACATTGAATCGCTGACTGATTTTTCCCAAGGTCACCCCAATAAAAGTGTCAGATTCAGAAATCAGATTCTGTGCTACTTGATGTTAATGCCCCATAGGCCTCTCAATAATAAAATGCCTTAGGGTCACAGTGGGTGTGACGTATGTGAAGTTGAGGAAAGAGCATTTCCCTTTTGACAGCCAGAATAGAATTGTTTAGCAAATGGCATTGATAAGGTGAGTATTTCAAATGGGAAACTAGAGTATTATTCTGACCTCAGGATGGAATTGATTAGGAAATGGCAATGATCAGGTCAAGAATTCAAATGGGAAATTAGAATATTATTCTGACCTCTAGGATGGAGAATGGGACGTCTGCTCCACTGTAAGTGAGGAGGAAGACAGAATAGTGAAGGTGAGCCCCGGAGATGCCGTCAGTTCTTGCTGTTCACAGCAGTCACGCTCTGTAAAGTTGCCACAAAGGCAGAATTGGCTCGTGCTGAGCTGTTGCTCCTAGTGGCAGTGTAAGGTTAGGTTCCTTCAAGCTTAGGTGACAACATTTTCATCCAGAGATCCACACATACGTTTTTATAAGTGAGCATTTCTGTTTAAAGACATTGTATTACATATATAGTGTTGATTAATTAACACTGATTTCACAGCCAATAACACCATAACACATGCTTGCATGAAGCTTTTCCAACACACATAATTTTCTCCATAAGGCACACGGCAGTATTCTTGTGCTTGGGAATCCTAGACAGCACTTCAGCACTGCACTTGGGGCCCCTTTTGAACAGCAAAATCACCAACAAAAACACAAAAATGTGGAACTACATAGACCATGAAGAGGACACTGTTTATAGTATGAGCTAAAGCAAGAAGGCAGAGTGCCCGCATGTTCAGACCCAGCTAGGAACATGTGTGTTAGGCAACTCACTTTTTTTTCCCACTGGGTACATGTCTGCAAAAGACCTGGAAAGCATCATGAGTATTGATTTGCAAGTTACACAGAAATTTTAGCAGTAGGCAGATCTGCAAATGTGGCATCCATGAATAATGAGGATCACCTCTGTTAGCATTAGCACACAGCCCATTGACAAGTCTACTGGATTCATCTGAGCTGGTGAAAACAACAACAACAACAACAACAACAAACACACAACAGTCAATCAGACCTAAGGTAATCTCCATTCGTACACAAATAGAAGGAGCAATTAGCTTGGGAAGATCTGCCTGTTTCTTTAATTAAAAATAAAATTTAAAAGATGGGCTTGGAGGCTCACGCCTGTAATCCCAGCACTTTGGGAGGCTGAGGTGGGTGCATCACTTCAGGTCAGGAGTTTGAGACCAGCCTGGCCAACATGGTGAAACCCCCATCTCTACTAAACATCCAAAAGATTAGCCAGGCATGGTGGCTTATGCCTGTAATCCCAGCTACTTGGGAGGCTGAGAAAGGAGAATTGCTTGAGCCTGGGAGGCAGAGGTTGCAGTGAGCCAGGATCGCACCACTTTGCTCCAGCTTGGGCCATAGAGTGAGATTCTGTCTCCAAAAATAAAAAACTACAAGAAGGAGAAGAGGAAAGTAGTCCTCTCTTTGTCCAGCAGTTCTGAATCGCCTTGGTGTAGTTTCTTGACGGCTTGCTTTTCCTGTGCAAATGGGTCGCGACCTTAGCAGTGCGTACTGTGCTGAAACTCTCCCCAACAAGCGTTCTTCCACACATTCTGAGCTATGCTGAATAATAAGGCAGGTGCACAGCTCCTCCTCACACTCAAGTGAGGAAGGCCCATGGGATTCTTCCCATCATGAGGGGGACAGATGTGGCTCAGTCACTGCAAAATAAAAAGCCAGGCACTCTGTATAACGAAATTCAATGACCACTTTGTTTCATTAAGAGGCAGCCTGTTCTGTGGACCTGGGAGGGAGAGACAGGCAGCATTTTTCACCAACAACTTACAACTCCGGGGTAAGTTGAGAGGAGTCCCAACTCCATGCTGTATGAAGTACAGTACTGACATACCATGGCCAGCGACCAACTTGCTGCTAAATCAAAAAAATCTAACGCGGAACCCTTTGACTGAGGAACAGTTTACACTCTCCAGAAAATTCTAAATGACTTTCATTTGCTGTTGGTTCAGATGCCCTCTTGGAAAACGTTGCTTGCTGTTTTGTTTTCATAAGCAGCTTGAAGGAAACTCAGGTGGGAACCATGGAACTCCTACTGCTGTAACTGCATCTTGTTGACAGAAATATAGAAGCATGTACACCATATCTATCATGAACCGAGCACACGGGTCTGTTCCCTCGAATGAAAAATACATGCAAATAAAAACATTTGGCTGTAGGTGGTGCAACTTTTTAACAGTTGTTCTAGAACTTATGCGTCCAAATATGTGTTTTCACTTTGCACGGGGTGGCCTATGGAGTTTTATGCTTGCTCTAGTAATGTTGCTGTAGCAGAAAACATTTTGGAAGTATTTTAACATATTAACCACATTGTTTAATATCTTTAGCCCTATTAAATCACAGTCCTTTAAGGAATGATGTGTGTGCACTCTTGCGTGTGTATGAGTGGTTGTATGTGTGTGTGTAGTTGCATGTGTGGGAGTGGGGATGCATGTGTGAGTATGTGTGTATATATGTGCAGTTGCATGTGTATGTGGATGCATGTGTGTGCTTGTTGTGTGGTATGTGTATGGGCGTGTGTGTGTATATATGTGTGTGTGCAGTTGTGTGTGTGGGGATGTGTGTGTGTGGTGTGTGTATGTACATGGACATGTGCGGGTATGTGTGTATATGGTATATGTGCATAATTGTGTGCACATATGTGTGTGTGGCATGCATGTGAGTGCATGTTGGGGTTTGTGGTGTGTATGAAGAACAAATCATTTGGAGACAAGTGTGGTGAATCCATCTAGGTAGTTTGATGTAGGGTTAAAAAATTATTATAAAATTTTGTGATTGATTTTCTCATGTGGTCCAAAGACTGATTCTGGCCAGTATATTCTAGGACTACCCTTGTTGGCGGTATCATGGGAATAAGAATGTGGCTTTCTGAGACAATGCCTTGGAAACATGTCACTTGCTGGGACACAGGCATCTCAGTACAGCAATATGTAGAGTAACATGCCATGCCTGTGGGCCTTTCAATAGTCCTCATGTGAACGTGAGCCTTTCGTCCTGTGGTACCGATGATCATTAGGTTCACATTGCAAAGTCTCATTAGTTTGATTTTTGAATCCAACTCTTGGAAAAGAATGTTGATGTGTTCCCCAAAAGTGGGGAAGGTGCTGAATGGAAACCTAACTTAATCGTACTGGGGATTGAATGTGTTGCCTTTTTAAAGAATGTCTTGGCAGTTCCCATGATTTTGTCTAACTCTCTGGCTATTTTTTCCTCGCCGTATTTAGCTCTAAATCAAAAACCCACACACAATTACTGCACAGGGGATGACCCTTCTCAGAAAAATTCTGAAACCTCTGCAGTAGATTGGGTTTTTTACCCATTGAGATAAAGAAGCATATTACACCATAGTTTAGAATTACAATGCTGATATCCTATTCAGAGCTTATAAGGATATAACTTGAAGTAAACATTGAGAGTAATCAGCAGGACATATTGGAAGAAAAGTGACAATTAACCTAGATGACAGTTAAACAATTCTTTATCCCCCATAACTGCATTCAGATGGGCCAATAGCAGAAGAAGAAGTCACTCTGAAATTCGTGAAAATGTAACTAACAGGACTGTCATTACTGCAAGCAATATATTTAATATTTTTACTGTTTTTTTTCTAAAAAAGGTTTCTCTTACAGAGTTCTTGAGTATTGGACTCAAATGCAAATGTCAATTGTAAATCTATTCCTTTGGGCTTCACGAAGATTTGAGGTAGGTTCTCAGGGAGTGAATCTCCCCGGGAAACTCCTCTCTTAGGATACACTCTGACCCCAAAGCCTGTTGGTAGCAGGAGTGCAGGAGCACATGACTTTGCAGGCAGCAGATCTCAGCTCATACCCAAACTCCTCACTCCCTGAACCTGCAGCCTCCCCCTTCCATCTTCAACTTCTTTATCTGGGGAACAGCCACAATAATGCTGGTGGCCGTAGGGTTGGGGACAACATATCCAGTGCAGAGCTTGGTTTTATTAGACCTGTTTAATAAAAGATGGTCACGAATATGACTATTAATAATTAATTAGCTACTAATTCAATTTACACTTGGATTTAATTAATAATAGTAATAAGTGGGTTTATTATCACTCTAATAAGAACGTATTTGCAGGCTAAAACATCACTCCTAGGAAAATCACAGTGTTGACAGATTTCTCTTTTCTTACAAATTCTTCTACCAATAACGCAACGTAAGAATCAGTCTTAATAGATCACTCACTTTGTGCCAAGCTCTGTTCTAAGCACTCTGAAAATATTAACATATGCCATTATCATAGCCATTCCACGAGGTAACCATTGTTATCCCATTTTTCCACATGAGGACACTGAGGTAGACTAAGAAACTTGATGAAAGCTGGTAAATGGTAGAGACATATAACTGTTAAGTAACAAGAACACAATTTTATGTCTTACTCTATTTTATTTTATTTTTTTTGGAGACAGAGCCTTGCTCTGTCACTCAGGCTGGCATGCAGTGGCACAATCTTGGCTCACTGCAACCTCTGCCTCCCAGGTTCAAGCAATTCTCCTACCTCAGCTTCCCAAGTAGCTGGGATTACAGGCATGCACCACCACGCCTGGCTAATTTTTGTATTTTTAGTACAGACGGGGTTTCATCATGTTGCCAGGCTGGTCTCAAACTGCTGACCTTAAGTGATCAGCCTGTCTCGGCCTCCCATAATGCCAGGATTGCAGGCATAAGCCATCGTGCCCGGCCTAAGAATGCAATTTTAAATGCCCGGATTTGTACCTCTAAATAAGATGAGTGCATCCTCTCGAAGGCCCAGGATGTGGTGGGCTCTCCCTTGGCTGTGACTGTGTCTTCCTTGAAATCGTCTTCAGAATCACTGATGAGTCCCATGCCTCTATTTCCTATCTCCATTGTCACAACTGATTTATAAACACAAACAGTATTGCAAAACTTAACACCACCACTGTTTGTTGTAAATTTACATAACTTGTGACTAATTTTTTAAAAATCAAATATAGCAACAAAGTACAAAGATTTACCACCATTGACTATGTAAGAGGAGGCACTAGGAGGTCTTAGGATATTATGCTAAGTAGTATTTCAAACGCATTTTGCATCTTAGTATGAGATCTCTGGTGTGCAATTTTGTGTGATTTGAATAGGACCTACTTTGCAAGGGGCTGCGCAGATGGATTTCAGCCTCAGAACTTATTTATACCAGTAGCCTCTTTTTTATGGTCACACCTCATATTTAGAATTTAAACTTTCTCTGATGCAGTAGACTACATCTTGCTACCTGAGAAAAATACAAACCACCCTCATCTTGGCGTGAAAAGAACCTCTCCCAGATGCTCAGCATCCAGTACAGGGAAGAAGATGATACGGTGTAGGGATTTGGAGCCAAAAATTGATTTGAGACCTGGGTCTTTGTGACTGTGACTTAGTGACAACCTGTCAACACCTCTGTTTCCTCCCCTGTCAAATGGGAAGATTGACCCCACCTGAGAGAGTATCCTGAGAACCAAGTGTAATGATGTGTGTCGGGGGGTGGGGACAGGACTGGCACAGTGCCTGGCATGTTCTAACCATCTATAATTTTATTCATTTTCCCCTCTCTATTCCATTCTCTCTGTGGCCCCATAGAGAAGGCTCCAATCTGTGGTTTTTATTGATGGTGGCAGCCTTAGCCAGTCAGTGGTTTCCCTGTTGTGCAATTCAATAGCCTGCATTCAGGGACATACTTCTCAGGTGGCCTCTGGGTACATGTGTCCTTCGTGGCCTACATAAGACTTTCTTACACAGTGTACTGGTCACTGAGCAGAGGCAGCCGTACCTGGGGTACTGATTGGCACTGTGTAATGTACTGATTGGTACTGTGTCATTTTTAGGACCTCCTTTTGTTCCCTACGCCCCTTAGGAGAGCATGGCACACTGGAAGAAAGACACGCTGTATCCTGGGCACAGGTCCTCAGTTAGACTCAACGGCGGGAACGGGATGGGATGCAGCCCAGGGCCTCCCTGCCCATGGTATTTTCTCAGGAGCTGTCTCCTTTGAGTTGCTGTCAAATCGCATATGTTGCATCCTTACTTGAAAGGAATTTGCACAGAGTGGTTTGTTTATGCTAGTTAGGCATCAAAAAGACCATCGTTCTCCCAGACTTTCAGTATAAAAAACAAACAAATAAAAAAAACACGTGAGTATATTTGGGTAGATAAGTATAGAGTCGATTCCTAAAAGGTTTAGAAATAACCACGAATAGGCCCATTGATAAGAAGAGGTTGAAGGAGAGATTGCCACTCTTTGGTGCCACATCTGAATGCCAGAAATTCCCTTGACATCCTGCTCAGTCCAAGGGTCACAACATGTTTCGTGCCTAGCTCTGGACTCAAGGGCATCAGACATCAGAACACGTCTCTCTCTGGACTCGGGCAATACCCGTACGTATCTGTGGAGTCAGGATACCTCACCTTCTATCTCCAGTTCCTACCCCACTGTGAAACTCAAAGTGATGTTGAGTGAGCCCTCTCCGAATCGGGACCAGTCTCATCTCAGCTTATTACCCGTGGGCCTGAGTAATGCAATCTGTTCACCTTCTGAACACTGGGACCCCCGTTGTCTTGTCCTAGGTCACGCTTTTGAGAGACAGAAGCGAGTAGAGGCTGTAAGCATGAACTCTGCAGCCACAGGGTTGCTTTGAATCCTGGACTTGACACAGCTGCGTAAACCTGAGCAAGTTATTTCAACTTTCTTTGCCTCAGTTTACCTATCTGTAAAATGAGAATACAAATGATCTACTTCATAGGGCTATTTTTAAAATAGTTAACACATAAGTAACTATTAGAATGCCCAGAACATAGCACTTGTTAGTAAGAGTTATTCATTGTCATCACCATAGTCATCATCATCATCAACAAGAATTTGATGAGTACCTATAAAGGCTAAGCAATATCCGAGACTCATGGGGTACACAGCGATAAACTAGGCATGGCTCTGTTCTTTGAGAAACTTACTCTTTATTTGAGACAAAAAATAAATAGAGCTCTTTTAGCACAAGGCACTGTAGGAATTCCAGTGACAAGGAGTCATCCTGTGTAGACAGAACTTGTGCATCATTGATGATCTCGACATTGAAGCTTGGATGGGCAAGTAAGAAAGACTCAGACTTTACTCCATGCAATTCCAAGCATATGAAAGCATGATGGGCAGATAATAGCCTGCCATCCATACACAGTATTGGATGTCGCACTCTCTGTGGGATATTTGCTCCTTATTCTGACACCGTAAGAACAGAAAACCAGTTGCTTCTGGACCCTAATCATTTCAGGCCTCTTTGCAGATGCATGGCATGAAAGCAGCTGTTGCAGAATTCGAAAATTATACATCATGCTATATATGGCTTTCTGCTTTACAAGTTGCTTTCAAACACTGCCTCATTTTGGCCTCATGACATCCATGTTAGATAAGCATGGTGAGAATTACTTCCCTGTTTGATAAACGGGGAAGCTGAGTCGGGGGGAGCTGCCTCATTATGGTCACTAGAGAGAGGCAAGTGAGATCTGGACCCCACTGGGTCTTCAGTCTTCTGGGTGAGCTCTTGGTCTGGGGGACTGTGAGATGCCTGTGTAGGTGAGTCTTTGCTGATTTATAGACTCAATGGAGTAACCGTTGCTGGATTCTACCAGAACTATGAAACAGTTTGCCAGACAAAAAAGCAGATGAGTCACACGAATTTTAACTAATGAGTTATGTTTCTGAAATTAAAAGTAGGTAAAGAACCCAAAAGAATTGGAAACAAGGACTCAGATACTTATATGCCAGTGTTCTTTGCAGCATTAACAATAACCAAAAGGGGGAAAGAACCCAAGTGTCTATCAGCTGAGGGATGGATAAATAAAATGTGGTATATCCGTACAATGGAATATTATTCAGCCTTAAAAAAGAAAGGAAGTTCTGATACATGTCACAACATGGATGAATCTTGGAAACACTATGCCAGAGGCCGGGCGTGGTGGCTCACACCTGTAATCCCAGCACTTTGGGAGGCCGAGACAGGCTGATCACTTGAGGTCAGGAGTTCAAGACCAGCCTGACCAACATGGTGAAACCCTGTCTCTAATAAAATACAAAAATTAGCCAGGCATGGTGGCGGGCACCGGTAATCCCAGCTACTTGGGAAGCTGAGGCAGGAGAATTGCTTGAACCCAGGAGGTGGAGGTTGCAGTGAGCCAAGATTGGGCCACTGCACTCCAGCCTGTGTGACAAAGTGAGAGAGACTCTGTCTCAAAAATAAACAAACAAAAAAACATTATGCCAAATGACATAAACTGGACAAAAAGGACAAATACTGTATGAATCCATTTATGTGAAAATATCTAGGTTAGCTAACCTCATAGAGACAGAAAATAGATTAGAGGTTACCAGAGGCTAGAGGGAGGGGAAATAGAGATGTGTTGCTTCATGACTACAGAATTGCTGCTTGGTGTGATGAAAAGTTTTGAACATGGATATTGGCGATCGTTGCACAATATTGTGAATGTACTTATTGCCACTGAGTTATACACTGAATTAAAACTGCTTTTATATTTTAATTATACAGTGAAATAAAATGTCTTTTAACTAGTTTATTTTAATTATACACTGAATTAAAACTGCTTTTAACTAGTTTTATCATATCATATACAATTTTGTTATTGTTGTTTTGAGACGGAGTTTTGCTCTTGTCACCCAGGCTGGAGTGCAGTGGCACAATCTTGGCTCATTGCAACCTCCACCTCCCGGGTTCAAGTGATTCTTCTGCCTCAGCCTCCCAAGTAGCTTGGACAACAGGCACGTGCCACCATGCCTGGCTAATGTTTGTATTATTAGTAGAGCTGGGGTTTCACCATGTTGGCCAGGCTGGTCTCAAACTCCTGACTTCAGGTGATCTGCCCGCCTTGGCCTCATGAAAAGCTAGGATTACGGGCATGAGCCACTGCGCCCACCCTCCTGCTAGTTTTATTATATCATTTTAGGATATTATGAAATCACAGCCGTAGTAACTTCCTGTGAGAAAACGGTTTAAAAATGTGAGAGCTGGCCACATGGCCGCTTAAGGAAAGTTATATATTTTGAGAAGCATGAAAGCTTCTTCTATTTCCCTGAGAAAAGGTATTGATGTCACAATGCAGAGGTGATCTTATTTTAATTTCAGCACTGACTATTACCACTGTGTATTTATTACAATCATGCAGAGTACTGATGTGTTTCGAATATGGGAGAGACAGAATCTGAAAAGAGATAGCAATTTAACTTTCTGCAAGAAAACTCCGGTGTGTTTTTCATTCTGACAACTTGACTGGTGATAAGAAAGATGAGGGACTACTTTTGTAAACGTGTTTATCCTTACACTCTCAAGAACCATTTGTCATCCATTTTTCTCTGTCATACTGAAATATACCTCTAAGAAAATATCGGTAATTTCTCAGTATTTTAAAAACATAGATTCTCTTGATCAGTCTGCTAAATATTTCATAGTTTGTGTGTTGTTCATTACAAAAGAAGAGATTCCATTTTCCCAAACTGTGGAACTGAGCAGCACACTGAGATTTTAAGGAATGGGATGTGGGCGCCCTGAGAAGGGACATAGTTTTGTCAAGAACTGAGGAAAAGAAAAATTGACCCTGAGATCCCGGTCTGAAGTCAACGTGCAACTTAGCCAACAGCCCTGGGCAGTTTCCTCAGCTTCATGTACCTCGGTGTAGCCACGAGCAAAATCATTCTGTGGCACTGAACTTATGGTCTGCAACTCATGTGTTTCAGGACAGACACTGAGGCTTAGGGTAAGGCTGCAGGCGGCACCAGCCATCATGGGACATGCAGACCAGAGAATGCAGCAACCAAGAGCTTGCTTAGGTAGGCAAGCAGGAGCGTTTGTCCACTCCATAGCCAGCCTTCATCAGGGGACTTTGAAATGTTCATTGCACATTCCCCTGTAGGCACGCGTATTTATTGAGAAGACCTGAATTTTAATGCAAAGCTTTCCAAATGGTTGTTTGTAACCAGTTGACCTTTGAGTCCAGACATCAGATGGTTCCATTCCTCTCCAGGGCCATGGAGCTTCACTGTGACCTTGGGGGACTGTCCAGCCCTCCCCACAGTGTTGAGGGAGCAGCTCTTCTCTCCTCACTCTTCCTGGCCTCGCTAGGGCCAGTATCCCATTGTTAACACCAGCACCAGTCCCATGCCTGTGATTTCTTCTTTTTTTTTTTTTCCTTTTGAGACAGTCTCACTCTGTCACCCAGGCTGAAGTGCAGTGGAGCTATCTTGGCTCATTGCAACCTCCACCTCCTGGGTTCAAGCAATTCTGCCTCAGCCTCCTGAGCAGCTGGCATCACAGGCGTGCACTACCACGCCTGGCTAATTTTTGTATGTTTAGTAGAGACAGGGTTTCACCATGTTGGCCAGGCTGGTCCTAAACTCCTGACCTCAAGTGATCCGCCCACCTCGGCCTTAAAGTGCTGGGATTACAGGTGTGAGCCACCACGCCCGGCCTAGGGCTGTGATTGCTTTACTTCAGAAAAGAAAACATGCAGTATCTGTCTTCTGAGCAAGGCTGTGGTTCCCAACAGAAAGACATATCTGGCAAACACAGGAGAGACACAAGCTCACTTAGAAGGGGAAACCTGTTTAGTTAGTGCCAGGGTTCACATGTGACAATGTTTAAAATGACCACAGAGGGAAGGAGAACAAAAAAGCAAACTTTGCCAACACACGAGTGTTTTCTGTTTCCAAGTGGATGACCCTGCCTTTCTAGATACAACGGGTTTCATTCTTCATGCTGGGCAGGTTGCTGGGGTTTGGACAAATCATGCTCAGTGCAAAGCACCTCCCAAGGTAACAGTCCCCGCTGGTTGCTTTAGGTAAATGTCAGCTTGTTATGCTGCTGGACAGATCCCATGTGGGATCTGTTCTCTGCCATTGCCATCTATTCTCCAAGAATTCTGTCGCAATGAGAAGAAAAACAGATCAACAGGGGAGCTGAGGAATAGATGGGAGCTGCGAGCCCGAGAGGGCCAGGGCTCAGTGTGTTCCCCGCAGCGGCCATCTGCTTGGCTCGTGGAGACGGCCAGCTCAGCCACACTTCTGAGATCAGGACTCCCTGAAGGGCCAGCAGAAGGGTCTCTTGTCAAATCCCACTTTCCCTGATTAAACAGGAACAGGAGTGTCTGGCAGAGTAGAAAACGCAGTCAACTGAAAACCCGGGGAGGAGAGATGAGGCCTGCATCCTGGAGGGAAGATTGTCCTGAGATGTTCCTGCCATTTTTGTCCCCACATGAGGGATGATACTAGGGGCAATGGGGTAGGATCCATCCTGAATGTGTCTGAAGAGTTTTGGAGGATTTGACCATCACTGCAATAGTCTTTCTTCTACAGAAAATAAGTCTGCTAAAAATGGGGTGAAAGTTACTTCCACCCAGAGGAATGAGACCTATGTGTCCCCCTACAGAGGGGTGCCCCAGAGACTGGGCACCTAGAAGATTTGGTTGTTCTCCACGGGCACATACCTCCCTGAATTTAAGTCCTTAGAGCCTCCGAAAACTTACTCTGGCTTCAGGAGTTTGCTTCTCTAAGAGTTACCATTGGAGAAAGGGTCACTCCCGGTCCATCCTCCAGTGCAGCCTGGCAGGGGAGCCTGCTGAGCTGTGCTGTATGAGCCTTCTGCCCAGAGACAAGGACAGGGATGAGAGGAGGCAGCAGGTGAGCAGAAGACAAGACACTGGAAGATAAGACCTGTGCATCAGGACCGAGGGAAGATATGTGGGAGAGGCAGAGTCCACTGAGATGCCTCAGCTACCCAGGGTTCCCACTGTAAGGAAGCCACCAGTGTCCAGAGGACTCCAAGAAAAACTCAGATCCCACGTTCTGCTACTGATGGGCTATGTGACCTCAGACCAGGAGTGCAACCTCTCTGTGCATCTGACATCTGTGTCAATTCTTCCTTAGGAGAGGAGAGATGATTTATGCCTCACCCACCTCTTTTTTTTTTTTTTTAATTTATTTATTATTATTATACTTTAAGTTGTAGGGTACATGTGCATAACGTGCAGGTTTGTTACATATGTATACTTGTGCCATGTTGGTGTGCTGCACCCATCAACTCGTCATTTACATCAGGTATAACTCCCAATGCAATCCCTCCCCCCTCCCCCCCCTCCCCATGATAGGCCCCGGTGTGTGATGTTCCCCTTCCCGAGTCCAAGTGATCTCATTGTTCAGTTCCCACCTATGAGTGAGAACATGCAGTGTTTGGTTTTCAGTTCTTGTGATAGTTTGCTAAGAATGATGGTTTCCAGCTGCATCCATGTCCCTACAAAGGACACAAACTCATCCTTTTTTATGGCTGCATAGTATTCCATGGTGTATAGGTGCCACATTTTCTTAATCCAATCTGTCACTGTCAGAGTGAACAGGCAACCTACAGAATGGGAGAAAATTTTTGCAATCTACTCATCTGACAAAGGGCTAATATCCAGAACCTACAAAGAACTCAAACAAATTTACAAGAAAAAAACAAACAACCCCATCAAAAAGTAGGCAAAGGATATGAACAGACATTTCTCAAAAGAAGACATTCATACAGCCAACAGACACATGAAAAAATGCTCATCATCACTGGCCATCAGAGAAATGCAAATCAAAACCACAATGAGATACCATCTCACACCAGTTAGAATGGCAATCATTAAAAAGTCAGGAAACAACAGGTGCTGGAGAGGATGTGGAGAAATAGGAACGCTTTTACACTGTTGGTGGGACTGTAAACTAGTTCAACCATTATGGAAAACAGTATGGCGATTCCTCAAGGATCTAGAACTAGATGTACCATATGACCCAGCCATCCCATTACTGGGTATATACCCAAAGGATTATAAATTATGCTGCTATACAGACACATGCACACGTATGTTTATTGCAGCACTATTCACAATAGCAAAGGCCTCACCCACCTCTTAAGGCAGCATTGAACCATGTCATCATGTGTAAAATCATTTTTTGAAATAAGTTGTTGTCTACATGGAGGCCATGATTCATATAAAGCAATTTGATTTATACAGTGAATCTCTCCATGTTTTGCTCCTTGCAAGGCTGTGTCAATAAATGTTCAAACCCATATTTGTGGAGCACCTACTATAAATAATCGTGCTGTTTGAAGCACTTCTGATGTGCTGGTGAAAAAAAACCAGATGCAAATACCTGCCTTTGTTACGTTGACATTCTAGAGGACATTTAAAGAGATCTAGTTCCACGTGGATAGAGCGAAATGAAAGGGAAAGTTATATACAAACATGAGAATCGTGAGGAAGAGTCTGGCACAAATACCAATTTCAAAATGGTTTATTTTTAAAACGCCAGACTCTGCCACCCTGAGACTGACTAACTATTGTCTCACCATCTCTTTGTCCTGGTTAAGTTCAGAGAATACAGTGTGCCCAGAGTGCAGCCCTGTTTGAAAGGGAAGTCTTGCAGAGTTGCAGCAAAAGGCATTTCTGGACAGACGATAATACCAAACAGAAGCTGATGAAAGAAAGAGAAAAAAATACCGTGAGAGAAGGGGGATGGTGGTGAAGGTAAAATGTTAGTAGAGCGGTAGATTTCAAATAGAATCGCCTAGGTTGAAAATAAAAAAGCAGTCATCAACTAAGGTGGAAAAATATTTCTGAGACTTGATAAGTCATCTGGACCCTGGCTGCTCACTCCCAGGGTTGCGTAGGATCCTTTGCAGGATGAGCAGAGGCCGTCAGTGTGGGATGTGTAACACAGCAGGCTCAGGGTAACTGATCTCACTATGAAGAGTCCTTCCCATCTGAGCCTGACTTTGACCTATGGCTTGTGAGTCCCCAGCAACATTGAATCCAGGGTGAAAGTCAGAGGGACCAGGACCCACTCAGCTAATTCAATCCTCTCATGCCTTCAATGGCTGGAGATATTTAGGGAGCACCTCCTATATGCTAAGCCCTAAGTAAGGTGTCAGGAATGTAGCAGTGAACTGGGATGACATGTCCCTTCCCCAGTGAAACCCAGTGTGGGACAAAATGTGAGCCTGGAAGGTGAGGGTGATTCTGCAACTTATAAATAAACTGTGTGTACCAGTAGCAGGCCTTGTGGTAACACCTAGGCAGACCACCTTCTTTGCACAACTTCAGAGAGCATACCTTAATTTTTACACATTGAATTTTGATGTATTTATTTGTCTTTGCCTAACATCCCCACCCCAGCATCTGATGGGGATGGGAGCCCTGGCGTTATGCCGTGTGTAGGGTACTGAGGCTGGATTCCCTGAATCCTGACCAAGTGTCATCCCTTGAGCCAGGGTGATGAGGCTAATCAAACAAGGAACTAAGGAGCCCGTAGGTTGAAATACAAGGTTTGGGAGAAAATGTGATGCTTGCTGGAATGACCAGATGGGCGAGGATGTTGAAAAATAAATGAGGTGTGATCATTGCAATTCATTCCCATCATTACAAAATCATTTATTATTAAGTTACACATGGACACAGTGCAGTGCCAAGGAAAAGTACAGATGAAAGGTAAAAACAAGGGACAAATGTTGCTTACGTTGCCAGCACCTTGTTCTGAGTCTTGAAGAGAATTATGTATGTTGCTGCAGCCAAATGTCTCCAAAGAAAACGATAAAATTGTAATTAGTCGACATGTTCTCTCAATGATACCTGGATGCATTATTTTAATTTTAAGTTTTTATTCATCTCTAAAGTTTTACTTCAGGCACTTCTTATTTCTTTCTTGGACCATTCCAAAAATATCCTAAACTGGTATCTCTGCCCCAGTCCATCTTCTACACTCTGAAAAAGTATCTTTGATTTTATTTTTGCAGAGTAGATTTTTTCCCTTAGTGGATGGGCTCCTTGGCCATCTGAGCCTTCACCTTGCTCCCTGTCACCCCCCTACCTTGCACTCCAGGCATGCACATTCCTGAAATTTCCTCAAAATCTTAGGGAGGCTGAGGCAGGAGAATCCCTTGAACTCGGGAGGTAGAAGTTGCAGTGAGCCGAGGATGCACCATTGAATGGACTCTAGCCTGGGTGACAAGAGCAAAACTCTGTCTCAAAAAAAAAAAAAAAAAAATCCTTCTTGCTCATGACGCATTTGTATGTGATGTTCCCACTTGGCAGCCATTTTCCTCTAGTCCACTGGCCCCTGGTGTTCCTGCAGGGCTTCTTATATGAGCCATTCTAGAATCGCAGGTCCCTTGCTCTTCCTCTGCACACGCCTGTGTTAATCTGGAGAGAGTCTGTTTGTTTCCCTGTTTGTTTGCCTTCTTACCAGGCTTGGAGCCCTTCAAAGCCAGGGGCTATCCTGTATGGATAGACCTTCCCCAGTGTCTAAATAGGAACTGGGATATGATAGATGCTCAATAAAAATTAAACAAGAGACAAAAGAAAAAATAGGGACCAATCTGGAATCCAATAACCATCTCTCATTTCAGGTGAAGTGGAAACTCTCAGGAAGTCGAAAATACTGGGCGTCAGAACCTGACCTAGTTTGCAGCCACCACTCCCCTCCAAAAACAATCCCGTATGAATTCCTTCTGACTCCTGAGATGGGAGGGTCACTGAGGTGGATCCTGGCCTTGGAAATCCCTATTAGGACATATTGGGGCCTTTAACTTGCCCCTCACCACCACCCCAACATTACATTAGAAACCAACTCGGGCTTGAAGCGGAGGCCTCTGAGTTTGCATGAACCCCAGAATGCAGGCTCGGGCTGCTTTAGTTGGATTGGTTTCATTGCAAGTAGGAACATAAACACTTCAGAGAAAAAAAGCATATTCCTTCTTAATACCTCAGAATAAAGGAGCGTATCAGCTTCATGCCCTTTCAGAGGTACAGCAGGAATCTATATACATCTGGGGCCAGTTAATCTGAAGGATGAGGGGGGCATCTGAAAGCCGATGAGGAGAGAAAAGCAAGAAGGTAGCCCTGAACCTCAGAACTATGTTCCTGGATCTCGTCAGGATAGTCCTTACCCTTTGTCAACTTGATCCATTGACAGATTCTCAAAACCAGGTCAATACAGAGATATGGCACTCTTATGTCTTGTGTCAGCTGTATCTGTTATCAATAGTTTTATGAATGGCACCACCGACAAAGGATAAAAACCTAATTGCAATTTTGAAGTCTAGACAAGGAAAAAATACATATACCAGCTTTTCTGGTCCCCCACAACTTTTACCCTAGCGACTGTTCTCTGTCATCCCACGCAGGGTGGGCTTTGAGAACTCATCAATCCTCTTGTGGGTTTCAGTCCTGCATCTTTTCTGGGATCTGGCTCAAATGCGGCTAATTTCCCAGCGTACTATGTTCAGTACAAGGACAATCTGTCAGCATTCGTCTGAGCCTGTTTGTAAAGACACATAATTCACTATGAAACCAATTCATTTCAGATGTGCTTTTTCCCATTGCACAAAAGCCCCGGGTTGATTTGGCAGTTTGGCATATTATACAAATACATATGTTGAAAATGGGAAGTTAACAAGTGTTGGAACCTGAGGTTTTTGAAGGAGTTGGCTCTGGTGTCAACTCCAGAAGGTCATCTGGAGAAGCTAAGGATCCGAACATTCTTAAAAGGGAGAGAAATGCTTTAGAATAAAAGGAATCCTGGGTCCACGGGCAGGCAGTCTTGTTTTTGATTTCCTAGGGAACTTAGCACAGTGGAGTTCCAATAGTTCACAGGAGATCGCGTTTCGCAAAAGTTACACAAAACAATACCTTTCTGAAGAGTTTATGTTCTAATAGGAAATACCTAAAATGTATTTATCCACTTACGTTTTTTATTTTATTGTACCTTCTCTCTTTTGACACTGATTGACACAATAAGAGACAGATTAAATTAATTTCATAATAGAAATCTTGGGCTTTAAAAATTATCTTAGGAAGGTAATTGTCTTCATTTGGTGTTTTTATGTTCCCTAAGTAGTTATCTTTGTTGTTTCTTGTGGGGGTTGATAGCAATTCTGACGTCCCATTCCGTATCTCATTTATTACTTCATTTAGGAAATCCTCTTTTTTAAGTTGATAGGCTGGGCTCTGTTTCCTAATGACTTTCACCCAGTTTTAATTGTCAGCAAAAGAAACACTTAAGATATAAGTCATAGGTAATACTTACGCCTGTGTGATGAATGACGGAATCTAGCTTCCGCTGATATTTCATCTTTGACTTCTAACATGTAAGAAGCCTTTGCTTTAGTGGTCATCACTCCTCCTTTTTCATCCTTTCTCCTTTCAGAAGTGTTCATCTGTAGCGTAGGATTCAGTGATCCCCAAGTGTTTTAAGCTGCGGAGCTCTTTGTTCCGATGATTGTAATTCACATAAAGGAGATAAAAGTGGAGCTGTGTGGGCTGAAGGATGAGAAGGGGAGAGGGTGGAAATGGAGCCCCAAGTTCTAGGCAAGCCTCCCCCTATCAACTCCTTCATCCTGGCAGCCTAGGAAAAGTTTCTCTAGCACAATTTGGAAACATCTGGCTGAGTCATTTTGGCCCACATTTTCTTTCAGCTGAATTCATTTCCATTCTCCCAGGGTGGCCTACGTAAATGTTTTCTAGTTCATGTTGACATCTTTCAGTTATTCATGAACTGTGACCATACTACCCTGTGAGGTTCTATGAGAAGCTCTGTACATTGCGATTCTGTCTGCACTGCTTTGCAGATGATGAGTTGCCTAAAATGAATGAACTGGTTGTGACCTATCTGAGCGTATCACATAGAGATGCTCTTGTCTCTTGATTTCGGTCTAGGTGACACTCAGGTTTTCCAAGAGTCCTCTCCCTGATACACACGTTATTTCATTGTTTCCTGTGTTCTAAGTGCACACAGGATGCAAAGATGAATAAGACCTACCCTTACGGAGACCTCAGCCTAGCCATGACAAGAGCCAGTTATGGAGTCCCTACTATGTGTCCATTGCTTTACAGACTTTTTATCTCATTAACTCTGGTGAACATAGCCAGCAAGTGAAATGACCTGGGATTTGCAAACAAGAAATTATTCTGGCTTCAAAGCTAATTCCTTTCACTGATGGGCAACACTTTATCTTACCCGGCTTCTGCCACGGAGAAACTCACAGGCAGGGCCAGGCAGAGAAGTGGTCAGTGATGCTCTAAGGTAACAAGTGCTTCACACAAGCCTGGGGTAGGAGGTGACATTTGCACAGGGCACTAAAGGATGATTAGGAGCTCATCAAGTGGAAGGATTTGGGAGTGGGACTGGGGCTGGCGTCTTTGATAATGCCTTCTAGGGGAGGATGCCAAGTGTTTTAGATTTCCCTTGCTTATACATATTTCTAGTTTTTAGTGGCCTACTTGAATGTCATTTATATTGTCATTTACACAATTCCCCAAGGCCAAATGATGTATGTGTTGCAAAGTTGGCCAGTAGGGATTGTATGAACTGATCCTTCTCTGGGATTTTTCTGCATGGGTCTGTTAATTCATGTATTTCATGTTGAGAATAAAGTATGGGCACATGAAGGTTTGGGGGATATTTTACATAAGACATTCTCCTATGTAGGTGTGAAAATCTTTCCTGACTCCAATCCTGTTGCTAAACAGTGAGGTCTAGCCCAGAAGGCACGGAGGGGAGCAGAGTTTCTGGGAAACAAGAAGAGGACGTCGAACCCCAGCCAGGGGGCAACTCCAGAGGACTTCTTTGGGATACCTTTCCCTACAGGCCACTGAAGACAGCACAGTAGTGGAAACATCTGCATCACCCACCCTGGCTTGTGTTCCCCAAACAATCTGTGGGCTCGTTCCACAGCTGGCACCAAATTCCAGCTGAGCAGACAGCCCCAAAAGTGTCACCTGGAGGCGTTAAAAAAACATAAACAAGGCATCTGTCACGCTGCCGTCACCAAGGTCATCTGGTGGTAGGAGGTGCCTGAGGAGGAGCACGGCGGTGCTGTGCCATCGAGGGCCAGCCTGTGGGCAGACCCGCCTGTGCCAGTGCTCCCTTGCTCTGCAGCTGCATTCAAAGGTGTGAAATTGTTCAGGGCCAGACATGAGAGGCAAAACAACTGGAATGAAATCCAGCCACTTTGGAGTGAAACACAAGAATTGTGAAACAAGATTTTCGAACTGTTAGTATCGCATCTGGTCTCCTCTCATGATTGCCCAGAGGCCATCAGCCCAAAGCTGGGGTGAAGACATGAGCTGACGGGTAACCTGAACACGGAATTTAGGGAGTGTGTTGTTCATACAAATTGCGCAGAGACTGAGAGTTAGAGATGGGATTTACACCCGAGCTGTCAATCAAACCACTATCTATGTGACCTTGGGCAAATTATCCATTTCCTCTAAGCACCAATTTTCATATCTGTAAATTCCTTCCTAGGATCATTGTGAAGGTTAGATAAGATAGTGTGCCTGATAACGCAGGGCTGCAGAAGGCTCTCAGTACATTTTATGTTGGCTTTCTCTACCCTCACTTACAGGCAAGGGAACAGATTTCGAGAGGGGAAGTTCATAGCACGTCAGCATCAATGATCCTAGCAAGAACCACCATCCTTTCTTCCTCCTTCCTTCACTTCCTTTTTCCTTATTTCCCTCATAATCCACTCCCCTTCCCCTCCCTACCCTCGGCACACATGATATTATGTTTGATGGGTAGCTTTTGGTTTGTATGTATTTTTGCAAAACACATTTTTGTATAAGTGTATTTCTTAAATTTGTTAAATGGTTTGAGTTTATACATGGATGCCTTATGTGTTTTGTGTATATTTACATTTATATTTAGATTTTTCTTTTTATCCTTAAGTACTGTGTTTATGGTCCCTCCATGTTGCTCTGTGTACGCATAATCCATTGCTTATTGCTCTGTGTACACATAAGCCGTTGCTTCTAATTGCTGCTTAGCATTGCACGGTGTGCATCCAATCTGTTCCACAAGGATGGACACCCAGGTTGCCTCCACACTGTCCCCATAGGCTATCTTCTTGTAATTCTTAAGATAGGACCAAAAGACATTTATTTACAAGTTTCCCTCTTCTATTAGACGGTGAGACAGTGAGAGAAGATTTCCTGACTTTATATACAAAGCAGCTAGCACACAGCCATTTCTCAGTAAACACAAAGCCATTGGCTTCCCAGGCAGCTGGACACATGGGCTCAGGCCCAGCCTCCTGTGTCCTTAGTTCCCAGGCAAAGTGACAGCCTTAGCGGCATTACTGTGATTACCGTTATCTTGTCATGAAGGTTTATGATGAGTAAGGGAAGTTGAGGAAGAGAAAAGATGAAAAGCCTTCCCATGTGATGTGTACTAGAATTCCTTGAAACCTGAAGACCCCACATGACACATTTGTTTATTCAAACACATACATTTGTGTGAGTGCTAACTCTAAGTGATAGTGGGTACGGATTTGGTGAACTCTTTGAATGCTTTCAGCATTTCCCCAATCTGTAGGAGATTCTAGTTCCTTAGAATTGGGCACTGAGCCCTGTTTGATGAAACTTGCTGTGGCATTTGGAGAGGATGCAGGATCCACACGTTTAACCATGGATGGATCCATCAGTCAGTCTCAGTTCACGGTAGACAAGAAAGGAGATACATGCTGACAAGCCATGTAGGAAGTGTACTGCCTTAAGCAGTGTAAACATCTTTATTCCTGAACGGCATATCTGCTAGGTTGATTGAGAAATGTATTTGGTTTTATTTTTTTCTCTTGTTTTTCTTTTTGGAGGGTGAGGGATAGCCTACTTTAATATCAGAAGATTTTTTTTTTTTTTTATTGAGTTGTGATGCTGAGTAAAATGACCTACCATTACTTGATGTGTAACAGAGTTGTTGTAGACCGGGTGGGCAAATTCTTTCTGCAAAGAACCAGGTACTACATATTTTACACTTTACAGCCACATGGCCTTTGCCACACCTGTTACCTCTGCTGTTGTAGTACATAGGCAGCCATTAGACAGTATATAAGTAAATGGGCATAGCTGCATCCCAATAAAACTTTATTTACAAAATAAGAAGGGGGCCAGGTTCGGCCCATGAGCCCTGGTTTTCCTACCCTCGTTTAGATGCTCATGCACTTGCTACATCTGGAAATCAACATAAATATAGGAGGTCCAATAAGGCAAACCAGGTACTGTTTCTTGCCAGTATTCTCTGCTCTCTCTTCAGGACACTCTGAACACAATGGATGGGAGTAATATGAACAGGAAACAGAAGAAGGACTTGCACTGTATCAACTTTGGCTTGGTTGTGCACGCCAGAAAACCTAAAATAACAGTGCCCTGTACACAGCAGAAGTTTCTCTTTCTTGTAAACACAGTTTGGAGACAAGCAGTCCAGGGATGCTGTGACTGCCCTTCTCACAGAAGCCTCCGCTCATTCTATTGTATTTTCTCCACGAAGGGCTTGGTCTTGTGGTTCCAGATTGTAGCAAGCATTTCCAGTAGGAAGATGGAAAAGGCAGGTAGGAGAAGGAGAGGGTAAATGAAGAGCATGCACCCTGACAGATACTGCGACCAGCTCTGCTAGTTGCTGCCTGTCATGGTGAGTTTTAGGGGTCAGCTTGGCTAGGCCACAGTACCCAGCGTTTTCTCAAACACCAGGTGACATGTTGCTGTGGAGTTTTGTTTTGAAGATGTGATTAATAATTCAGTTAGCGGACATGGAGTAGAGCAGGTCCCCCTCTACCAGGTGGGTGGGCCTCATCTGATTAGTTGAAGGCTTTAGGAGAAAATAGTGAAGTCTCCCAGGGAGGAAAGGAGTCTGCCTCCAGACGGCCTTCAGGCTTGAGCCACCATCCCAACTCTTCCCAGCGTTTCTAGCCAGCTGCCCTACCCTGCAGACTTCACATCTGCCAGTCCCCACAATCCACCATCCTTAAAAATCTGTCTCTCTCTCTCTCTCTACACACACACACACACACACACACACACACACACACAATTGGTTCTGTGTCTCTGGAAGCCCCTGCTGCATGTGCAGCCCATTCATCTAGAGGGCTCCGGGGCAGTGGGGGGATGTACTCCTTATCCACAGCATTCTAATATTATGGAAACACAAGAGAAGGGACATGGAAGGGCAGGCAGACATTAAACTACCCAGAAGTGATGTGCCTGTGTTCTTATTGCACCTCCACATTCTTATTTTTCTTACAAATAAAGAAACAATTTAAAACGAAGGAAGCCCCAGATCACCCGGGTGTGACTCTAGCCTTTTCCCACTTCTAGTTCAAGAGATGTACCCGTTTTCTTTTCACCAAACAAAAAGCATTGTATCCTTTTCTCTAGCAGTAGTTTCTGAAGCATGGGGGGAAGGCGATGAGTGGGTTAGGGCCTTTGGGAACTCTGTGCCAGCCAACCCTCACCGTCCATACCCTGCTGGGAGGGAAAGCCGTGGCCCCTGCAGCTCTCTTGGTTGATCCTACCAAGAGGAAGCTCTTCTTCTCGAAGCCTGGGGGAGGGACAGCCTTTGGGCCAAGTTAACTCTCCCAGCTATAATTTAAAGTGTGGACAAAACGGGCCCAGATGTTCAGTCTTGCTTGTTAGGCCTGGTTCTGGTCTGTGTTCTCATCCGTGAGACCCTCGGCCTCCCTGCCCACACCAAATCGCCTTGGTTCTTCTTTCAGACATTCTTACTGAACGAGAAATAATTTCCCAGGGTTAGATTAGTGGACACAAGAGACGTGTTCTGCAAGCTGAGAATTGAATTTGGCTTCAGAGACTTCCTCCTCCCCAGGTGAGGTTTACCAGGCTGTAAGGCTCTCACAGGTGATTTGGGTCCATTTTTGGTGCACTTTCTTTCTCTTCCTAGATCCTTTCCTTTGTCTTCCCAGACCCTTCCCTCAAAGGGCTGCTGGCTTTTGGATTGCCCACGACTCCTTACCCCGGTGAGCACTGACCACGTAGACCCAGCAGCTTCCAGGAACCTCAGCATTTAAGTAATGGGCATGCAAGAGAAAACCAAAACCAAACCCAAACAAGCCTCCGAGTGCAGCGAGAACGCCTCATTGGGAGATGGAGATTTGCAGTTGAAATGTCTGAGGTGACAGTGGGCACGCAGTGGCCGATTGTTGGGAAGCTGGTCCTCAGGCCAGAAACCTCATCCACAGTTCCATCCCACCTTGATCTTGTTCAGTGTTTGTACGAGTTGAAGAAAAAGTATGGGTTTTGTTTGTTTGTTTGTTTGTTTTATTTCTTTCCAACTAGTTTCTTTGGATCCTGGCATGACTCCAGAAGAATCGTGCCCTGCTGCCCCACATTCATTTTTATTTTTGGGGAATTGTGAGTTAGAAGAAGTGACTTCTCTTGCAGATGGCAAAGACTTACAATCCAAAATCATCACAACTCACAATTTAAAAACATTCTGATCTCTATCTTCCTGCAGCAGCTCAGCCTGCTTTTTGTAGGGGTTTCGTCTGCACATAGTAGGTCCTGGGTCAACACTTGCTGATTAAACGATATTTGAAGCAAAGCGACTACAGCTGATTGTCTACTTAGGGCAAGGTGAGTGTCAATCAGAAGAGGGAGAAATTGCATCAGGCTGCAGAGGGACGCAGGCCTGCACGGCTGCAGACAAACCTAATTAGCTGTGCCTCTGCCAGCAGCCCTACTCACACACATCTGCAGGGGAGAGAACGGCTAAGGCCAGATTGGCTTTCCCAGGTGAAAAAGCTTCTCCTTAGTTGCACCTGCATAGGACTGATTGCGCCTCCAATCCACTTGGCAGGCTGGTTGCAGGTGTCTGAGAGATTGCTAATAGAACCGGGCAATATTGAAAAATAATCTCCCTACTAGTTATTAAAAATTATTCTGAAGTCACAATCAAAACAGTATGATACTGACCTATAAGGACATAGGTAAACTTGAGTTTTATTAATGTTAGAATTGAAGCTTTGCACAAAAATTATATTTTGTATTATTAGCATTTTGCATATATGTATTTCCTTACAAAAAATAAATGAAACATATTAAGAGTCACAGGTACACAAAGAGACAAATGGACGTAAGTAGCTTATCCATTCTGTTAAGTAGTCATCTGTACTGTTCTTTAAATCCTGAAAATGTTATGTCTTAAAAATACTGTACACCAATCATTCAAATTACATGTTTGGTAAACTTTGTACTTCACAGATTACATTTTATGGCTATTAAATAAATGAAAGGACTCAAAAAAAAAAAAAAAAAAAGAACCGGGCAAAAGTGCCCATGGGACTGGGAGGTGAATAGCATGGCAAGACAAGTGGCTGCTGGAGTCCCCGGTTGGCAGGTGGGCCTGCCTCCATGCTCCCCGTAGGCACCATGGGGTACCTGTGCCCAGCGAGCACAGAGAAGAGCTGTGTTGGCTGAGCATCAGGCCCTGGTACAGTCTTTGCGAAGTGTGTTTATTGGCTGCCATGAGAGTACTTAGCTGCAAAATGGAAGTGCTTTTACTTGCAGACACAAGGAGCCTTCACTAGGGAAGCACTGAGATCAGCACTTCTTCCAAGACGCCCCTTGCAAGGTACTTGTGCTCCACCAAATTGGAACTCTTCCCAGACACAAAGGGAGGCACTGGCCCAGAGTCAAGGTCATAGCAAGACCCCTTGAGCTGGCTGTTTCTTAGCAGAAGCTGGAGTAGACAGACATGACTTGAGATGTCTTAAACTTCTTTGGAGAATCTGGGGCTGGATCTCCTGCCCAAGCACTTTGGAAGGATCTGAAGAGACACAGGATGTGTGTATGTGTGTGTGGGGTTGGGGCAAGGGTTTCGATCAAACCTCTGGATATGAATGCCAACTCTGCCATTTTCTGCTGACTGTGAACTTGGAAGAGTTTCTTATCAGTTCAAGTCTCATTTCCCTCATAAGTGAAATGGGGATAGTAATCATTATTATGGGCTGTTGGGTCCTCCAAAAATCCATGTGTTGAAGTCTTAACACCCAGCGCTTCAGAATGTGATGATATTTGGAGATACGGTCTTTAAAGAGGTAAATCAAGTTAAAATGAGGTCCTATGGGTGGGCCCTAATTTAATATGACTGATGTCCCTATAAGAAGACAGATTAGGACACAGACACACACAGACGATGTTATATGGTGGTTTAGGGTCTAGACTGCCAAGGTTCATGTTCTGCTATGAGTTACTTGCTCTGAGTGACCTTGGGTTTCGTATTAATTTTTCTGAATATCAATTTCCTCACCTGTAAAATAGGGGAAATAACAGTCTGCCTCGTAGAGTTGCTGGAGGTGTGAGGTCAGATATTAGCCATCTAGCACTTACACTGCTGCAGGTAGTTTGGCCATTGTTATTGTTATGATTAAGGGCAGGTGAGCACGCCATGTCTTTCTTTGCTAAGTATGTCTGACGCCAAGTCAGTACTCACTGAGCACCTCTTCTGTGCAAGGCGCTGGAAAGGAGTGAAGTCTGGCTCTTTTTCCCCCCTCTTGCCCCTACTAGATTCATCCTCACGTCTTCTCTGAATTGCTTTCCCTGCAGTCTGTAGTTACTGAAAACCATAATACTTATAGATGCTGCTTTCTAGAAGTGAGCCTGTAAAGTCTTGTATTTTCTCTTGGTCTGCACAACTTTAGGGGGTAACACGTCCTGTATTTGTCAGTTGTTAACCTTCTCTTTGACCACGGAGCTCTAAATGATGGCACTAATAATGCCCAGGCAGATTTAGTTTTGATCTCCAATGAAAGATAGGCCTTTCCGTATTTGCAGTAATAAGCAAACACTTTTAGCTTGAGAGGATAAACTTAAGTACAATGTTTGCTCTCTGGAGGCATACTGATTAATTTTGAAATATGAATAAAAGGCAGTCTATTTCATTGTGATAAGAACACTTAATACGAGATCTGCCCTCTTTATTTTATTTGAGACAGAGTCTCGCTCTTTCACCCAGGCCGGAGTGCAGTGTCTCAGTCTCGGCTCACTGCAACCTCCACCTCCCAGGTTCAAGTGATTCTCCTGCCTCAGCCTCCCGAGTAGCTGGAACTACAGGAGCTTGCCACCACCACGCCCGGCTAATTTTTTGCATTTTTAGCAGAGACAGGGTTTCCCCATGTTATCCAGGATGGTCTCGATCTCCTGACCTCATGATCTACCCTCTTAATGAATTTTTAGTGTGCAAGTTATCTGTAGGTACAAGGTTGTACAGCAGATCTTTCAAGCTTATTCATCTCACATAATTGAGACTTTATGCCTTGTAATTAGCAACTCCCCACCTCCCCCTCCCAGCAGTCCCGGGCAACCACTACCCTGTTCCTTTTGCCTCCGTGAGTCTGGCTACTTGTGATGCCTCATAGAAGTGGAACTACAAAGCATTTGTTCTTCTGTGCCTGGCTCATTTCTCTTGGCATCTTCCTTCCAGGTTCATTCATGCTGTCACCAATGGCAGGATATCTCGCTCTGTTGTTTTTAAAAACAGCCAAAGTCAAGTATGTAAAAAGGTGGGCAGCTGAGAACCTGGTACCAGAATGTTCCAAGGAAAGGTACTGAGTGGCAAAACCTGGCCTGGTTCTCCACCAGTAATTCCTAAACTTCCCCACCTGGAGGCTCCTGATGACAGATGGGTGAATGACAGAGTAGATGAGTGAGGGAGGTGGGGAGCCCTGGTAGGGCCTGGCTGGTCAAAGTCCAAGCAATCTGATCCCAGCAGGACATTTCTTTGAAGGATCATATATCACTTTACAAATATCCACAAACTTTGCACTCTATCCGTATTTGTTCAGGTGTAAAAAAATATTTTAAGCTCTTTACTGAGAAGTAAAATGGGACGCACCCACATGGATTCCCCAGCATGCACTGCTGAGCACCCCCGAGGTACCACTCCTCAGTTTAGGGTTTAGGTCAGGGGTCCTAGAATCAATGAAGGAGACCTGTCTTCCTCCTGTCTGCTGTCTTCACTCCTGGGTCAAGCCCATGGCCTCAGTGGGTGAGCGATGAATCCTTCCTAAGATGTGAACAGATGAGGGCTCAACATTTGACCCAGCCCTGGGGTTTTAGTTTTGTTTGTTTGTTTTGAAATGGAGTCTCGCCCTTTCACCCAGACTGGAGTGCAATGGCACGATCACAGCTCACTGCAACCTCTGCCTCCTGGGTTCAAGCGATTCTCCTGCCTCAGCCTCCCAAGTAGCTGGGATTACAGGCACATGCCACCATTGGGGTTTTAGGTTTAAGAGGAATCTCAGAAGGACAGGGTGATCTGAGGTCCTGAGCAACTCAGGCTGAAACTGCGCAGGCCTACTTTAAGGCAGGGGCTGTGATTTTCCCTGTGACTCAGGTCCTCCAGGGGTCAACTGCATTTCAAGTGTGTGAGGGGAGAGTGACTGCTGGGAGAGGGCTACCCAGCCCTTCTTTGTGAACCCCTATTTACTTGGCTGCTGGGGCCTCCGTGACAGATTGGCTTGGTGACTTCACACTGCAGTGGCTCCTGGGGCCAGAGATGTGACCAAGGAGGGACCTTGCACTGAGGAACCTGTGACTGTAGGAAGACCTTCTGAGGCCGACTCTTACTTGGCCTTGGCCCAGTCCCTCCTACCAACGCTGATAAGAACTTAGGTTTCTAGCATCCCAGTAGGCAGGATCACAAAGACAAGCTGGGAATTGATACCACTGCTGTACCCACCCCTGGACCTCCCTGTCCCGGGCAGGAGTCTAAGCCAGTGCAACCAAGGCTGAGCACACCCATACCACACGGCAAGGCTTTCACACGGGGTTTTCATTTCTTTACCCCTGGGGCCGAATCATGCAAGCTACCAGCCATCCACCCAGACTTCTTAGAATCTGTGCCAAATAAATACTCAGACCAGAATTAAGTTCAGGCCGTGGTAGAGGTGACCAGCCACTCTGCCATGATTTGGATTCAGCCATCAATTCCAAAGAAGCACACAGTGCCTGGCATTTTGCTGGCTGGTTTGTTTTTGTAAAATGACGGGGCGGGAAGCAGTGCTGGGCATTGGAAAGGGGCTGAACAAGGGGAAATCGTCAATACCTTTTAAATGGAAACACGTCTATTTGTCCTCTTTTCTGTAAGGAACTATATTGGGCGTCACAGAGGTGCAAAGACTAGAGCAATCAATTCAGGCCCTGGCCTGAAGGACTTTATTATTGAGAGTTCCCCGTATATATAAACGGCTAAACTCTCAGACCAGTGAATGCCTGTGACCAAGTGCCAATGGGTGAAAGTACAGGTTCCAGACCAGGAGTGGGAAATACATCAACACAGAGCTTGGCCACACACTGGCCCGGAGTGCAGAAGAGCAGTGCCAGGCCTCTGGGCACTGAGTTCTGAGCTTCTGGAGGGCCAGGAGATACTCCCACCTGCAAATGACTGGCTGATTGCACTTTCCTTAGAGTTTGCCACCTGCATTTCCACTCCACCCACTAACTGCTCAGCTACAGGGAGCCAGGCAGGGGCAGCGGTACCTGGGTCAGGACAGGACAGCGGCCTCTGCCCTCAGGCAGGGAGTGCTAGACAGGCCATCTCGTGTCCTGCTTTGTCTCTTTCTCCTTGAGCTCAGGACACAGTCAGGGAGCCCTCATGTTTCTGTAAGGTCATCACACAGGCTGGGATTTTTTTTTTTTTTTCTCCCTGTCTTTCTTTTAACGGACAAACACCCTTGAGGTCCTGGTTGATTTTCTTAGGGAAATGTAGATTCTTTGATTCTAACGATGGAACATAAGTTTTCTGAATTTTAAGGAAAATAAAGGCCAAGATTTCAACAACCCGTGTTCCTGCCAAATCCACTGGGCAAACAGAAAAGCTGTCTGCCTCCGGTGCTCCCAGACCCCCTTCCTTCTCAAACACGCATCAGACACTTTGCACCAAGAAAAAACAAAGGGCATCCCTCCTGGGGCCACCCCTGCCCCCTGTCCAGGTATGCGCTGTCTGGCGCGCCCTGCGCGGGGACCGCAGGTTCAGACACCCGGGCGCGGCGCGGGGCCCTGATGGATGCGGTGACCCAGGCTGTGGCTACGGGCGCGGCGTCTCCTCGGCAGTCGCTGCCTCTGCGGCCCCCTCCCCAGCCCCAGCCCCAGCCCCAGCCCCAGCCCGGTGGAGCGGGCGACCGGAGCATGCGCCGTGCGCAGCGGGCCGGGAGGCGGGCGAGGAGGCAGCGCGCATCACTCGGGTCCCCTTCCTGCACCCAGCCGCCACTTGCCGGTTGCTAAGCAGTTATCATTGTTTCTGTGGCGATTGCAGAGGCTGTTGCTAATTGGAGAAGCCCCGCTTAGCAGCGGCAGCTTCCTCCTTCGGATCCTCTCTCTGCTGTTTGCATTTAAAGAGCAAACTCGGCTTGTCTGCCCACCCTCCCTCCCCCACCCTCCCCAAAATAGCCTTGTGATTTCGGAAGTATGGACTAAAATCACACTCCTCCTCACCTTACCGCTTGGACTCTGGTGGCTCCCAACTCGCCGTCAGACCCCACCTGCCCCAGTGGTGGGAAGCGCCTGGACAGACCATGACCACAGCCAAGGAGCCAAGCGCTTCGGGGAAATCCGTGCAGCAGCAGGAACAGGTAATGCTGCTTTTGGGGGTCCGTGTGTGTGTGTGCGCGCGTGTGCATGCATGCATATGTGTGTGCACGAGAGAGACAGAGAGGGAGGATATGTATTTATTGAAGAATTTTGTATTTTCGATTGGTTTATCGCTGTAGCCCCCTGAGCCACTAAGCTGGGAGGAGACGTAAAGTGCTGGGTGCTGCTGGAGTCTGCCGCTCTCCTCTCCCTGGCTTCTCTCTCTAAGGGTGCCCTGGCTTGACGATTAAGGTACAGGCACAGGGAGCCTCTGTCAAGGTAAACTTGATGTGAAGCAGCTCTGGACAAAGGCCTCTCTCTACAAAGCCGCCCGATCGAACGTATTCCCTGGGAAGGTTCCCAGCTAGTACTTTGTAACTTGGGGGAAGAGGAGTGTAGCCAAAAAAATCAGCGTGTTCTGACCCTCCAACAGGACTTTGCTTTGGTTCTAAGACAAGTCAAAAGAAAATGAGGTACGTTGAAAAGACTTTTCTTTGGATACCTCGTGGCCCCTTCCTCCTGTTTCCCTCAAGAGCAAACTGTCCCTGCTAGAGAAGGCGAAGGATGGATGGTCGGGATGAAGGAGGACTCGGCCGAGAAGGTGCAGGTTTAGAGGGCTGGCCGCGGACAAGGACGGCTGCATGGGTCCCACATGGCACAGGGCGGCCGCTCGCCTTGTCCTGAGAAGGCCATGGTCTGCAGAGGCTTGAGGGGTGAGGGAGGAAAGGTGAATCAGACAGCCGCTTCACCACGCATGTAGACATCGTAATTCCCTTCTTAGAAGATCTTGAGGGTTCTTGTCTTTTAATCATTGCTCAGTTCACCTCAGGCAGATCATTAAAATACATCCTGGGAGACACCAATAGATTCACAAAGCAGTTTGCTCAAGCGTGGTAAATCAACAGCATAAGCTCACTTCTCCTATTTATTTTAGGGCTGCTGTTGGATCTCATTTGCTGGGATTAGGGCAAAGATAGGCGACCTCTTTAGAGTTCAGGAAGGTGAAGAGCCTCCTTGAGGACATTGTGTGATAGAATTCCACTCCAACTCTTCAGAGACATACATGAAGATGACTTTGGATTTGTATTTAGTGGGGTCATTTCTCAAAGCCCATTTATTGATAAAAGGGGGCCATTTTATTAGTACTATCATTATCATCATCTGAGGAACTTAAATGAAGTTTTGTTTCATCTGGGAAGAAGATTCTGTAAATATGGACATTAAACATTTTTATATTCAGTGTGACAGTGTGCATAAGGGTTAATGCTCAGTATAGTTTGACAGGTTCAAAACAGACAAACCAAACCTGCTCCTTTCAAAAATTCCACAGACTATTTGCTCAATAAAGAAATATTTCCACACTAAATTAGCATTCTGTAATTAACTGAGTTTCTTTTTATCACAGTTCTCCTCCCTCTTTAGTTATGAAATAAGTGTGTGCTGGGCTTTCAGGTTTGAACTAGGACTCAGGTAGCATCCCTGACCATGGGAGAGAAGAAATAATTCTGAAAGAGGGCATTGCTCTTCATAGGTCGACACCCAAGGATTGGGAGCAGAAGCCCAATCTGTGTTATGTAAAAGACATCCCTTGTTTCCTGTACAAATTTGCTCTTATTTTGCCTGATACCTCAGCATGCCAGGAGTGGGAGTCGTTATTTGGCTGTGGGTTTTGGAGGACCTGTGAGCTCTTGGTTTGATTTTATACCTTTTGATCATTGGAAATCCCGTGTCCTTGAACCTGTTCAATTGGAGAAGGCTTAAACTGTATAAAACTGAAGAGCAGAGGCAGCCATGGCTATAGCGAGCAGGTGGGACACCCAGAAGAAGGAGTAGCTGTCCTCATCCCATGCAATTGGGAAGCTCCTTTTTCTCCCTCCTCAGAGGGGTGTCACCTGGACCCTGAAAAATGAACAGACCCCCCTCATGAAGTACAATGAAGAGGGGAGCAGCAGGGATAAGATAAGCCAGATGGGACAGGGGGCAAAGACCCCACATTTCAAATGTATATACCTTGAGGAGACCTTACCTGGGGTCTTGAGAAACTGCTTAGAACATAAGGAGGTAAATAACCTCCTACAATAAAATCCCTGAAGACGGTCTCTTATTCCTGCATTATATATAATTTTGAAAGGCATTAAAACTATTCTGTGTGTTTAGACTGCAGAACTCTTAATGAGTTCTCCATTCTTTTTTATTTTATTTTATTTTATTTTCCTTGTTGCTAACGAAACTTTTGGAATACCTCCATTCTCAGGCTGGTAGGAATGTGTAGGGAGACCAGGAAAGATGAATATGTTTCTTTATTTTTTAATTATTATTTTTTTGAGTGAGAAAGAGAGAGGATTGCTGCTTTGTGGCTTGGTTTTGAAGAAGGGGATCATTAAACTCTGCTAACTCAGTAACTGCCTCCAAATCACCAAGAGTTGATTCTAATGAGAAACTCAGTGGCACCTCACATCCTCATCTTGTGAGGCATTAACCAGAGAACTGGGATTGAATGGAGCCTGATGCCATCTCTGACATCCTCACAGCTGTTTGGTTACTGCAACAGACTTCCCATTACTTCTTAGCAAGTGAGCAGAGAAAAGTGAGTTTCTTTACCAGCCTTGGTAGTTAGAAGCCAGACATGTGGGTGATGGGTGGAAATAAATTTTGTGTGCCGAGGATGGCCAGAAATTAGGAGAGAAATTAGGAAAAAAAGATTTTACTATTAGTTAGAGATTGTTGGGTTTTTTTTTTTTCTACCTTGATTTGCTAAAAAAAAAAAAAAAAGTGCTAAAGATAGATAAATATGTAAAAAGAGTATTTTGGGATTTTGGGTTTGTTTTTTAAAGGATACTAAATAAATAAGCCAGAGTAACAAGAAGAATTGTCTTCTAGGAGACCCTTTCTCTTTCTCTTTGGAGATGCTAAAGTTTATTTTTAAATGAAGTCTTGTGAACCCAGAGATATTTGGAAGCAACATATACTTTAATCTGAATGAACTGAGTTGGTCCTTTGGCTCTGAAGCCAGTCAGGTGATACTGAGACTCCTTGGTGAAAATGGCTTAGCATTGGCTGCACCTGACCTCTGCCCCTGCACAGAGGGAAACCTGGTGAGACCCAGAAAAAACACAGAGGCGAGTTTGGCTTAAATTTACCATATTCTCACAAGCAAACGAAACTCTTCCTTAGAAAACCAGATTAAGAGATTTTTTTTCCTCTTAAAATAAATAAAAGTACACATTTATTTTAATACATACTATCTCCATTTCAAATGATTTAAAACTGAAAAGCAGCGATCAGTAAAGCTATTAAGAGAGGACACAAAAATTAATTCCCTCTGCTTGCAATGAGCCAGGACACATTTTTGCTCAAATATTGAGCAGGGATAAGTTTTTCCTAGCATATTCTGTGGATGTGTATGTATGTGTGTGCATGCGCATGCACACACAAACACATGCACACACATGAACACACACAAGCACACCTCGTGTGTCACGAAATCAGAGTTGGAAAGGACCCCACAAATGCATCCGTTGGTCCTAGTTCATGCTCTTGTGCTCAGGAATCTCACAAATGTGTGAGATTATGTCTTTCCTCAAAAGATCTCCAGAAAAACCTCCTCTCACATGGAAATAGCCTATATTCCACTGGCTAACTTGGATCTTTGGTTATATGTTCAGTCACATCTTTAACTTCCTTAGACCTGAAAACCAGCTGTTCTCATCACACCTTGTATACATGGCTGCTGGGTTTTGTTGCTTCTCAGGTTTCTGCAAGTTGCACAAATCCTAATAGACAACCCCCAATGTATCTGTTCTTCTATTAAATTATGAGCCCCAGGACCCAGTATTAACTGATGAGTTAAATTATGTGTCTGAACATATGTAATAATAGCATTACAGAAGAACTTTTTGAAACGAATAGAATTTTGTAAACAACAGATTCCATAGAGTGGACATTAAAATGCATGTGAATTTTGAGAGTGGTTAGGTGGCCTCCCAGAAGGGCACATAGGTACTGTCCTGGTAAGAGGATTTCCGGTGTTCCTCTCCACTGCTCTCTGAATTTGATCTTGTTGCTTTTTGCAGTAGATACTGAAAGAGAGGATCTAACTTTGACCATTATGAGAGTTAAATTTTTTATGTAACCATATTAAGAGGAAAAGGCAATGTGAGACATCCATATTTAAGATAAATGTGGTAACAGGAAAAAAAGAAGTGAAAAGAAACACAGAAAAACAAGATTTAATATTAGGACGTGCACATAACTATTGAGGAGTCCCAATAGGGTAGGTGGTCCTTTTGCAGTTCAAAAAGGGCATGGGGTGGGGTTGGTGGCCCTTTCACAGTTCACAGGGACATTGGAGGCAGCAGCCATGCTCATGTAAATTAAATTCCATCTGTGCGTGGTCTAAATGATCTAAGACTCTGCAGATAAAAAGAAAACTTGAAGGAACTGCTAAAGAATAGGAACACCAGATTCTTAGGATTGTGTAGAAATACATCTAGGACTCATGGACTTCCACAGCCAGGAGAAAGAAGGATGGAGTTTGGCTGCAAAATGGGCTGATGTGTGAAGGATTTGAGGGGAGAACTCAGAAGTCTTGGATATCCTAGAGAGAGCAGGTCCAGAAGCAGAGCTCCCTGCTGGGAACACCAGACTGGGTCCTTGAGCTGATGGGGAGAAGCATGGAGTCTTCGGGGAAGGGAAACAGCTTAGCTGGTGCAGTGCTATGCTCAGAGGAGGGCCTTGTTTGTCACCGAAGAGAACAACATGATGAGGAAGCAAGCAAGCAACTAGCTTGGAGGTGGCATGAGCTGTGCTCTGAGAACCGACAGGTAGTTCACAATCTTTTGGGATCCATGTCACCAACCTACCAAAAGGTGCACATCAGCAAGTGCCATTTAGCACATCAAATGAAAGCCCAGACAACTGAGAGCAAAGGCCGTACCTGGAGGTGGGCAAGGACAAATCATACCCAGATTGGCTTTTGGTGCAACCCGAACTCAAAACAAGGGAAACTGTGTTTTTGTTTTGTTTTGTTTTGAAATGCTTTCTCTGTGCATTAAATGCATTTTGTTAGTTTATTCTGACATTCCATTAAACCAAATCCTGCCCCTCATTCTCGATACTGTGGTTACAGGGCAGGTGTAGTCGAGACCTTCAAATGCTCCATGGGGAACACGTGAGGGCTGGAGGGTGCTTTTCATTAACCTACACCAAACCATCTTAGCTCCGGTGTGCACGTGGAAAGTATTAAGATGCTAATCACTTAGAGGAATGAACAGTTACCGTCTCTGCCTCATCGAGAATGGTAGCGTTATTATCTTTTATGGAGATGAGCTGTGCCTGTGTTGGGCACTCACTGATCTGGTTTTGCAGTGGGCATCATGCACCCTCTGTCATTGAGAAAGAGAGGGCAGAGTGAGTCTGTGAATCCAGAGTTCTAAAAACTGCGGAAGAGTGTATACTTTGGGGAGAAAGTGATTCTCTATGAGCTCTGAGAGGTCAATGGTTGACGTCCTTGCTTGTAAAAGATCAGACAGGTGGGGGGTGTATCATCTTGTTTCAGACGCTGTTTGGAAAAACAAAATAAACTAAAGTGGTTTTATTTGAAGATGTAGGCTTGGTTACCCCATAGCCTTAAATCATGGAAGTAGGTAACCATGTCAACTTGCATGGGGGGCCGGGTGCGGTGGCTCATGCCTGCAATCTTTAGGAGGCCGAGGAGAGAGGATTGTTTGAGCTTAGGAGTTTGAGACCAGCCTGGGCAACATGGCAAAGCCCCATGTCTAGAAAAAATAGAAAAATTATCCAGGCGTGGTGGTGGCGCATGTCTGTTTTCCCAGCTACACAGGAGGCTAAGGTAGGAGGATCACTTGAGCCCAGGGAGGTCAAGGTTGCAGTGAGCCGTGATCGCACCACTGAACTCCAGCCTAGGCAATGGAGTGATACCCTGTCTTAAAAAAAAAAAAAAAAGAAAGAAAAAAGAAAAAGAAAAAAGAAAATCTGGGTGGGATGTAAATCGCAATCCTGTTTGTTGGTGCAATTCTGCATGTGGCTGATACCCTAAAGTCCTTCCTGACTTTGATAGCATGTGTTTCTTGAAGTGGGGAGTGGAGAGGTCTTAACACACACAGCCCAGGTAGAGTGATCAGATCGAGAAAGTTTATTGTCTGTCCTACTCCCATTCCCCATTTGTTGTTGACCTTTCAGGACTCTTTACTGCCACATCCCAGGTAGGCCTTTAATCTCCACTGGTACCCATGGTTTAGCACCATTTTCTCATACTTGACTCTTTCTATCAAAACTGCCCCGTGCGCTGTTCCACCTGGGCCTTGCTAAATGACTGAGACAAATCCAATCACTAAACAAAAAGTGTAAGGTGGGTGTCATGCATTACGTTCCTGAGAGCGTTTGCAATTTCAACAGTAGCTATTGGTGATAAAACCCAATGCAATTATTAATGGTGGAAATTTCAGGAACAAAGTTGTGGTAAGACCTGATGGAAGAAAAAAATATTTAGTCACATCTTTAAGGAATAATGAAGGTGAGGTCACAGCGGGGACAGTCTTGGCACCCTTTAAATCACTGACAGGCTATGCACATCCTGGAGGTATCTGTTCATTCTGTGTTCACGTTAGAGTTGGTCTTGTAGCAGAGGCAAGTACCAAATTACAGATCCTGTTGCTGCTTTCTGCTCTCAAATCCTGGAGGATTTGATGGTAATAGTGTTGAAATGTGCAGCGATTCCTTCTTAGGAAACGCTGCCATAATACGCACAGGCATGGAGTCAGTGCTCTGGGTCCCCTTTGATCCTGGTGACTGGGATCCTGAATGGATCCTGGTGGCTGGGATCCTGGTGGCTGGGATCCACCAATGGCTTTACAAAGCACGTTGCTGATATGATAAAATCTTGCTCCTCAAATTTGTAGTGACAATTTATAGATTATTCCTTTACTAGTACCTGATCTTTTTTTTAAGAGATTTAACTTCCCCTGCCAGAATTCAAGAAAAACTGCTTTCCCCAGAGTGAAACTGCACGAGACTCAAGCATCATCTCAAGCTGCTAAGTTATTAATTTGGAACACAGGCTTTTAAAAAATATCTGTATGTGCGCACATGTGTGTGTGTGTGTGGAGGGGGATGGGAGACAAGCCAAATCTGCTGATTAAAATGGGAACACTGTGGTGATGGTGAGGCTCTCTCAAAACACTTTGAAAGGTCGAAGTCCGTCTTCTGGACATGCTCATGAGATTTCTCTTGGAGATAATGGTAACTCATTCTCTTAAAGGATTGGTTCAACCCCTTGAATAGGCTACCCACAGCAAGATGTAACATCACAACCAAATATATTCAAAGCATATTCCATGTTTTGTCTTTTGGAAATAATATGCGACAGAGGTGGTCTTGAATAGTAGTGATGCGTGTTTTCAAGTTAATGAAAATAATGTATTTCTTTATTCTCTAGCAGTGATTCTTGAAATTCTTCATTCTTCTTAGAATATTTGAAGTTGTTATAGCATTCACTCTGGGAATTCCAAAATTATGACACTAAGTATGTATCTCAAATCAGGCCTCTGAGTGGGAGAGGGAAGGAAACATATTTTTAATTTTAATAGTCTGCCTAATACCCCATCCACTTACCAGACAGATGTTGGATCCAAGGAAGATTTTTATTTTGATAAATAGTTATGGGAGAGCTAAGGTAGGGGGAAAGGAGAGCTGGATGGGAACAGCTCAAGGTCAGGAGAGAGCAGAAGAGTCCCCAGCCAGGGTGCCTGGACCCAAGGGGCAGCCAGGGGTCTGCTGGAGAAAGGTGGAATGTGGCTGCAGGGGCACACAGAGATGGCTTGGGAAAACAGAAACAGGAACTGTGATATGAAAGTGTTTTGAAAGCATACAATGGAAAACAGCAGTGGGCTCGTAAATTTCTAGAAGGGAGGGAGGAAGTCTGAACTTGGCACGAGAGGCTCCTGCTTAAGAGAACAGGTGTTTGTGAAATAGGTAAAACCAGAGGAGTGACTTGGACAGCAAGATTTCATTTTGTGAATGTGATTGTTTAATGTAGGCGTGTTCTGATAGGTGAAAAAAGGGACTAGAAACTTCTGGCTTTCAAAGAGCAAAAAGAGTTTGTTATTTCACAAATAAATTCAAGTTTACCTCAAAGCAACAAGATGTTTTAAGACATGGGGTGTGTGTGTGTGTGTATATATATATATGCATATATATACACACACACACGCATATATATAATACACACATATATATTATATATATTACATATATTATATATATATTTTATATATATATGTAGTACTTCTTGGAATAGCTTGAGAAAGAAAGATTTAGGACGACTCAAGATAATTATTAATACACTTTCTGGCTCTGATTTTGATGAGCCGGCTATTTTGATGTTCATTTTGATGCAGTCCACCATGCCTCGAACACCAGGTCATATGGCACATATGACTTGGTTAAAGAAGAGATTAACCAATAAGAGAACTTTGGCAGGTAAGAACTATTTTGCCATTAAAAACCATGAAGCTGTAATGTCTCCAAAGCTCCCTTAATGCATTTTATTAATTCTTTCTGCTCATTACTAGGCTTGGGGTGATGAAGACTTGACCCTTGCCTTTCCAATAGCCAACTTACGGGGGAGTTGGGAGAATTGCTGTGCTTCGGCATAGATGCCCCTGACTTCTGATCCGAGCTCTTCCACCTACTAGCTGAGGGATATTGGACAGTTCTGGACTGATTCTGTATCTATGAAACGGGGATCATTCCTGTCACACTGTTGCTGTGAAAAACAACATATAGGAACACAGAAAGCCGTTCTTGGCATGGAGATTTCAAACTATTGTTCAGTGAACACTTACTGTGTATGCTGACATACCAATGCTACTTGAATCTTCTTATTTTCAGCATCTGGTCAGAGCTTGTGTTCCATTTTTAAGATGGTTTGTTCTACAAAATCATAGAATGTCTGACTTTTAAAGCATCTTATAGCCTCTCTTGCCCAGTGATGTTTGGACTTGGTTTTAGTAGCGTAAACCCCTTTTCCAAAGGAAGCAAGCCAAGACTGGCATGTGAAGGTGGTGAACATGCTGGCCTAGTGCCCCTGAGACATGTCAGCAGAGCCCCAGAGCATGGGGAACCCAGCTCACAAACCACACATCTAATTTGCACAGGAGAAAAATCAAACTCAGAGAGATTGAGTACATTACAAAAATCATACAGCTGGCAAGCTGCAAATTGAGAACACAACCCCCCTCCTTTTTTTCTCCAAGTCAAGCAATCCTGAGTGAAACATGGGAAATATGATATGCCAAGAAGATTAACACAAAAACTGTTAACTGGAAACTGCAAAGGAAATAAAGGAATTAGATAGTATGAATGGGTTAACAAATTCTCGCCTGGAGGTCAGTTAAGAAAACGTTTGTGTACTCCAGGTAAATCAAACCTACTGCAGTTTTCCGTTTTCACATCTCATGGACAAACATAGCCAATTCTTCTTTTTATTGCACCAGGGCTGGGTGCGTGAGGTTGTTCATAGCAATCTGTCATATTTGAGTAATTCATTATTTAATGAGTTGCTTTTGAAACAAGGAAAATAATGAGGATGTTACCATTGTTTATCTCCCCAATTTTTAAAAGTGAACAACAGTTAATAAATTATGCATGCTTTGGGGTATGCAGTAGTTAATTTTCAATCTCATCTTACAGCTGAATAACCTCAAAGGTAGTAGTTATACAACAGGTGTGGGAATATGCGAGTGTGAGGGAGAGGAATCCCAGGACATCACCTGTACACATTGGGGGTTTGGCCCAGCAGGGCTTCAGATGTTGAAACATCTGGAACTTTCATTTGCTCACAAGCTTAAAATGAACCAAAAGTATGTTGCTGATTAACAGTTTTGAGGATCTGATGAAAGCCATAGGCCTGCTTGCCAGAAAAATCTCCACAGTTTTTTGATTTCCTAAGGTTCACATTCCCTTCATTTCTGTCTGTGGACTCCAGGTTGAGCGTCTCTGTTGTCACTGTAGTCCCCAGCAAGTTAGCACAGTCTTAAGACACATCAGTCGGAATGTACTCCGTGCTCAAAGCTTACATAGATATTGACCAGCAGCCATAACCTCTAGGGGCTGTGCTAGGGAGGCACAGCACATAGAAGAGGCTAGAGCGGGCCGGGGAGAGTGGTCAGGGAGCAATAGGTAGGAGATCCCATAAGTGGTAGGTAATTGACCTGTGATCAATGTCGGGTGATTAAAGGCTAAAGGAATATGGTTCTGTCCTCAACCACATGGTGGCCTCAGCCTGGGATGCATGACTGTATTCTCCTCCATATGGGGCAGTTTGACTAAGAACCCCAAGTACTGAAGACCTCAAGACTTTAATATGGTACTTCCTGTACCTTCCCTTGACACACATATATAAACTTCTGAAGGACACAAAACATGCCATATTACTTGTATCTCTGACACCAAGCACAATGGTGACCCACTTATATGTGTGCTGAATGAATCGGTGAGTGAATGAATTGTGTCCTCCTCTCTAAACCTCCTCTGTCGAGTTATCCACAAAGTTGAAGGTCTGTGGTTTTACTATTTATTCATCAAATGAACCATTGAACAAAGGAATCAAATTTTCAGAGCCCTGTAGAGACATCAAATCTTCCTCTGAATTGCTAACTCACCTTGCTTTCCCTGTTGTTTAAAGTGTGCCACTCTTCCTTTCCCAACACTCTACCCTCACCTTTCCTACCCAGAAATGTTTCTCTACCACAGAAGCATCAGCTACTCACCCCAGCCACCAGTCATGCATCAACATTCAGTCTTGCTGTGAGTCATCTCTGTAAGATAAGTGAATTTTCTCTCATTTACCAACTGTATAGATAAACAAGAGAACCATCAGAAATCAAAGAACTGTTGAAAAATGGGCATTGTACATCACCAAAGCCCTTTTTTGTTGTTGAAACAGAAGCTTCAAGTCTTCTCCATACACTGAAATGAGTTGTTGAAGTGGAAAGATAAGTTCTAATTGAACTACCTTCTCCAATGCAGAGAAAAAGCTGATTTGAACATTTAGGTTGATCCTCTATTTCTCAGGTTGGAGAAGTGCTTTGAGGGAATAAAGATGGGGGATCAAGATCAGAGGAATGCAAAGTTCTGGAATGTTTGCCTCAGTTGCCCTCTACTGGGTCTGGCTTGGGGAAGTTTGTAGAACTTTTTAATGAGTCAACGTAGGTTCAGGAGAGATTTCAGGTGCGGGTGACAGGGTGAAATGCTTTCTTACAAAGAAATGAATTAGTTAGTGAAACTGTAGCTTGTACAGTTTGGGAGAATGGGGGCAATGGGGAGATTGTCGTACAGGAGAAGGAGCACCAGCCTGGGATTCAGACAGGTCTGAGTTTAAATTCCAGCTCTAGCACTTGCTAATAGGCAGCGTTGGACAAGTTGGGTAACCTCAGTTTCCACACTGAGCAAGTGCTTGACTAATAACAGCTGCGACTGTTACTAGTATGGTAATTACAGTATCCCAAGGTGTAAAGAAGCAGAAGCATGATTATATCAGTGGGGTCAAAGTTTTGGCTGTCTTCCTGCCCCCCATCAACCTGGCTACAGGAGAGACTTTGCTAAATGGACACAGATTTACTTCCTATGAAGTGGGTTTGCTGCACTGAATAAAGTAGTTTACTTTTCCTTTACTGCTGCTGTGCTTGAAATTGGACAGAAAATAAGATACTGTTGTAGCAATTAGTCTGCAGTTTTTGACTTTATTAAATTCACTTAGACATGTGGCTGAACCATTATGCTAAGGTACCTGAAACTCTGTTGTGGTGTATTCATTGTCAAAAATGTGTTTGTGACATAGATACTTCTTTTACTTTGTTCTATAGTGATACTGTTGTGAACCTGAAGTTGTCAAGCAGCTAATGTATACAATTGCATGTAAAATAGACCGTATTTTGTACTTATGGATTATGGATTATGGACATAGTGTCTACTGTTTGGAGATGATTCTCATAGTGATACTTGGTTTTAGATTACTGAACGTAGATTCTGAAGAATTATGGCCCCAGTAATGAATGGATGTGTAATTAAAATTTTTATCATTTTTTATTCTGTAATATCTCTGTTGAAAATTTCAGATTTATATAATTGTTTTGGCTTGGCTTGAAACACAAATTATACTTAAAGTAACAGACAGTAATTGAGAAAATTATACTTAAAGGAACAGACAGTAATTGAATCTAATAAAAATACCAAAGAAGATCAGGATTGCTATGAGTGGAGTCTGGCTTGTATATTTTGTGAACCTCATGGCTTGAATGACATATTCTCAACAAATGCATGCCAAGTAAAGGAAATACTAACTTTATGTTTTTGATTAAAATCTTCATTTCATGAAACTCTGAATAACTTTTAATAATATGGTAGTTTATGTGTTGATCCAGTGTTTTAAATTTTAACAATATACAGAGAATTCCTAATAACACTGGAAATTTGGAAATTTTCAAAAAATAAAATTTTGTGTAGGCTTTACCCTGTGCGGGAATCCTCATTTCTGGTCTCAAATCACCTAGCATTGGGCATTAAAAATATTCACAGAGATTATGTATTAATTATATAGTTGTACTTAGAAATGTATATAAGAATTGTTCATGACCTAAGACTCAATATTCGTCTCTCTCTTTCTCGCTCTTTATATACTTAGGAATGCCAATTACTTTCTCACATTATCCTGTGAAGAGGTATAATCAATTTAAAGACAATGAGCGTGACCTGGGGAAAAAATTATTAAGCCACAAATCAATTACACCCTTATCAGCCACACGCTCACTTGCACTCCCCACCTCTCTTCCAGCCTCCAAACACTAAGACCAAAAGGTTGGAATCACTTCATGGAAGGTCCCTTGAAAGCGATCTGTACACTGACAAAACTTCTTGAAAACATAAATCTCTTGGCTGATACTTGCTGAGCCAGTTAAAGATGCCCCAGTTCACACCTATTGCAACAGAACCAGAAATCACTGAAAGAGGCTAAGTTGTACCTGTAAGCTTGGAATGGAGAGCTGGGTTTCTGTCCTTTGTTATTCAGGATGTATTCTTTCTTTCTTTCTTTTCTTTTCTTTTCTTTTCTTTTCTTTTCTTTTCTTTTCTTTTCTTTTCTTTTCTTTTCTTTTCTTTTCTTTTCTTTCCTTTCTTTCTTTTCTTTCTTTTCTTTCTTTCTTTCTTTCTTTCTTTCTTTCTTTCTTTCTTTCTTTCTTTCTTTCTTTCTTTCTTTCTTTCTTTTCTTTCTTTCTTTCTTTTGTTCAGTATGTGAAGTGTAGTAACAGTGTGATAGCATGTGTGTCCCCGCCCCACTCCCCATCCCCCCAAACCATGGCATGAGCTTATATGTTAGAGAAAAAAGAAACAGCTTTGGAGAGCCTGGCCATTCGAGAGCCATGCTGTCTGGTAGCTTCTGTGTTGGCAGTGAGGATGATTGATGTGGGTGATGTGCTCATGCACAGGCATGTGTGTTCTTCATCCAGCCTACCCTCCTCTACAGTTCTGGTTTAGAGTGTGTTGATTTGGGGCTCTGTGATGATCTTAACGTGGCCCCCAGGGCCAGCAGCACGAGGTGTCTGCCATGTCGGGAGAGAGTAATGAAGTCTGAACACCATGGAATGCCTGTGTGCAGTCTCTCTGAGCTTGTCCTCATGAACTTCTCCAACAGTCTTACTGATTTATTTACAACAAAGATTATACCTAATGATTATTTCATGTGAAAACACAAATGACCATTTTATTGTTAGGATTGAAATAAAACACTTTTTTGTCTTCAAATTGTTTTGCTCTAACACAGACGAGATTTTTATTTTTAAAGATAAGGTTAAAACTTTTTCTCTGCATAATTTTAACATCTAGAATAGAGTAACAATCCTGCTTTATATTTGTATAGCGCTCAGCACCAGTACTAACAAAAATGCAACATGAGACTGGGCATGGTGACTCATGCCTGTAATCCCAGCACTTTGGGAAGCTGAGGCGGGTGGATTACCTGAGGTCAGGAGTTCAAGACCAGCCTGGTCAACATGGTGAAACCCCATCTGTACTAAAAATACAAAAAGTTACCTGGGCGTGATGGTGGGTGCCTGTAATCCCAGATACTCAGGAGGCTGATGTGGGAGAATCGCTTGAACCTAGGAGACAGAGGTTGCAGTGAGCCGAGATCGCACCACTGCATTCCAGCCTGGTCAACACAGCGAGACTCTGTCTCAAATATGTATATAAATATTTATATATGTGTAATATATATAAATATATATGTGTAAATATATATATGCAACATGAACTATTATGTAATTTAAAAAATTTACTAGTCATCTTAAAAAATTAAGAAGAAACAGATGGAAATGATTTTACCATGTATATTATTTAATCTAATATATCAAAAATCTATTATTCCAACATGGAAGCAACATAAAAATTGTTAATGAAACATTTTATGTTAGTTTTTTCCACTTCAAGTCTTTGGAATGGCATGTGTGCTTTACACGGGTGGTGCCTCTCACTTCAGGCTGGCCCCGTGTCCATGTGGTTTCCATAAGGGACTCTGGTGTCCAGAAGTTCCCATGGCCGCTCCATTCTGTACTTGGTTTTCATAAAAACTATCTCATACCTCCTAATGTCCTCAGTTCTACAGGAAAATGAGAATCATCTCCAGACAGTAGAAACTGTATCCATATCCATAATCCATAATCCATATGATGAAGAGAAAAAATAGCCAATTGTACTTCTTTTTTTTTTTTTTGAGACAGTTTTCCTCTACCCAGGTCAGAGTGCAGTGGTGCGATCTCAGCTCCCTGCAACACCCGCCTCCAAGGTTTAAGTGATTCTCCTGCCTCAGCCTCCCTAGTAGCTGGGACCACAGGCATGTGCCACCATGGCCAGCTAATGTTTTGTACTTTTAGTAGAGACAGGATTTCACCATGTTGGCCAGGCTGGTCTCGAACTCCTGGCCTCAGGTGATCCGCCCACCTCGACCTCCTAAAGTGCTGGGATTACAGGCATGAGTCACTGTGCCAGGCCCCAATTATACTTCTGTTTGAACTTATATTGGCAAATGTAGTAATTATCTAGAGTTTTAGAAAAGGTAGTGTTTATTATTATAAATATTTGCTGACAACTTTCTGAGCAAAGGGTAGTATTTATCCTATATAAATATGTACTGAGCATCTGCTAGTTATTTAGCAGACTTCTAGGCACAAAGGATCCAATGGAAAAAATAAGAATATTCGTATTTAACAGCTTCTGTTGTGCTCTAGGCATTCATGATTGTCTGCACTGATAGAATTTACACTTGCAGCTTTCACGAAAGAAAATGTTCCACAGTTTGGGCAACATGGCAAAAATCCATCTCTACAAAAATAATACCAAAATTAGCAGGTGGTGCATGCCTGTAGTCCCAGCTACTCAAGAGGCTGAGGTGGGGGGATCGCTTAAGCCCAAAAGATAGAGACTGCAGTGAGCTGTGATTGAGCCACTGTGCTCTAGCCTAGGTGACAGAGCGAGACCCTGTCTTAAAAACAAAAAAAAAAAAAGAAAGAAACGAAAAAATGCTGTAATTTTACAAAACCTGCTCTCCTTGTACCCCTCTCTACCCTCCTTAAAATGAACACTGGGTCTGGGGTGCGGGGGATCCACAGCTGGAGTTGAAGAGGAAGTTAGGAGAGGGCTAGGAGCCATCACGGAGACTTTCCCCCTGGTTACTTCACTGTCACTTGTTGGGGATCGGTGAGGATTAGAAATTGGAGATGGTAGCCAGGCACAGTTGCTCACGCCTGTAATCCCAGCACCTTTGGGAGGCCGAGGCGGGCGGATCACAAGGTCAGGAGTTCAAGACCAGCCTGGCCAATATGGTGAAACCCCATCTCTACTAAAAATACAAAAAAATTAGCCGGGGGTGGTGGCACACGCCTGTAATCCCAGCTGCGTGGGAGGCTGAGGCAGGCGAATCGCTTGAACCCAGGAGGCAGAGGTTGCAGTGAGCTGAGATTGCACCACTGCATTCCAGCCTGGGTGACAGAGCAAGACTCTGTCTCAAAAAAAAAAAAAAAAAAAAAAAAAGGAAGAAATTACAGAGGAGCTTCTCCTCCCCACAGACAGTGGCCTTGGACTCTTGTCTGAGGCAAAAGTGAGATTTAGGGAAAGATATTATGGTAGCTGATACAGAATTGCAAAGGGCTGAAAACCCACGCCTGGAAAGGGCGGCAGCTGCTCCCCTCCTGTGGGCCCTCTATTGCCCTCATATAGAGAAGGCTTCTCCCAGCACTTTCCACCACCGCTCCCCCAACCCCCAACCCCCAGCTTAGTTCTCTGGAAGAGCAGACCTCACCCTCCCCTGCCTCCTCAGCCCAGCCTGGAAAGGCCCAGGGAAGGACTCTGCCAGCCCTGGCTAAAGTCACGAGTCCACCTCTAGACCAGCCACCCGGCCTGGGACCAAGCAGTAGGAGCCCACATTCTGAGTTGTAAAACCCCACAATTAGGAAATAGACTTAAAGTGCTCCCATCACATTAGGATGCAATGTGCATTTTCGTTTGTAGAAGCTTGTTCTCCATTTTTTCTTATTTGGGCAAAATAAGCTCAGTTTGACTAACTCTGCCATTTCTAACCCAGACCCCATCATGCTCTGACACTTTGACAGCACACTGGATGAGCAAAAGAGTTAACTACAGAAGGAAGACAATTTTCGTTTGGTCTAAAACTTTGTGCCTGTGATACTCGGTGCCATGAAGAGACTCGTGCTTAATAATTCATTTTCCAATGGTCTTAGGCAATGTAGAAGATTACAAATAGCGTGAGACCCTGACCTCCTCCTTCGGGGAACTTAACAGTTTTCAGTGGCAGGGGAAGTAAGACTAGATTCCTGAAACCATAGCAGCATCCGATAGAACAGAACATTTCCTAGACTCTAGCAAATCTCTTAATTCCAGGTGTACCCGGGAAGACAGTAGCATTTATTGGGTATATACTATGAGGAGAGAAGTATCATATCCTGAGAGGGGGTTTATAGGCAGTAAACATTGTAGTCTTTGCCTTCAAGGTGTTTGAAACATAAAACACGCTCACATTAGCTAAATATGCCTGCTTCAATGCCTGTGCTTATATCGTACAACTGACGTTATCAACCTGGTTTCAAAAGCCATGAGCAAAAATCAAATCAGGTAATGTGTGTAAAAGTTCGTTATGAACTGTAGCACCACACAAACCGAGATGGTATTACTGCGATCAGACCTTCTGTTTTATAGTGTGTTCCAGAAGCTGGCCTGGTGGCAGAAGAGAATGGGCTCATTAGCCCTGTTCAAAAAAAAAATTAAATGGAATAATAGAGAAACTTCAAAACCAAATGAAATGCCATTCCATGCACATCTTGGAAAAGTTTATAACGCATTTAAACATGAAGGGCTATTGTGAGCTTGACAATAAAACTGTGAGGATATTGTTCATTTCCGAGATTCGCTTTTCCAAGATAGCTCGATTGTGCAAGTCTCTTTTGGAGTTTATGTATAGTTCTTTAAACTGGCACAGTTGGCTTAAAGCTAAAACACTGTGGTTTGCATTAAAAAAGAAAAAAGTAAGTGCTTTTGCCCAAAAGGCTGGAAGAAATGAGGGCCGCATGTGAAGCGAGGGTTCTGTTGACTGTGTGAGTGTGAGATCCTTTTGGCTTTAGGTACTTTTATGGGGCAAGCTCTGACCTTGATGACAGATGATTTTGTCAAGCTCTCCACAAAAGGTGCATGTCTATTTTCATCGTCAACTAACTTCTCTGGAGCACTTGCTGCTGTTGGTCCCCCAGCCATGAGGTTTTATTGACCCATTTGCCGTCTGTGGTGTAAGTGGATGGAATCATGTTTCTTGAGAGGAGAACTCCAAGAATAATATGACACTTGTCTTGGAGCCATTTGAGCTTTGCTATTTCTACAGATTTCAGCCTTAGTTCCTTCTCTCGTCCTCTGTCACCCTCAGAACACTGGGACAAGGGGGAGCCATGCCGTTTCATAAAATTTCCATAGAGGTTCTGAGTCTCCTTTTTAGCTGATTCCCATGAATTTGTAATATTTTGATCTGCGCTGGTTGCAGTTTGAAATAAATAAAAGCAATTTGATTTCATTCTAGCCAACACCCGATGGGTTTGATGTGGATGAAAGCTAATGAGAGGTACAAGTGAGACAGTACAGGTGAAAACTACAAAATCTCTATTGCAAAATACACATATATGCGGACCCATATTTTCCATGGACACTTAAAAGGAGTGATACCAAGAGGAAACACCAAGTCCATGAACCGTTTCTTCAATCAGGGCAGACCCATGAGCAGAGGACAAAACGGGTGGGGTTCGTGGAAGAAATGGAATATATATCTAGTTTTCTGTTTGATGATGGCCTACGGATTGATTTAATTATGATTACGACAATAACTTGCCTAGTACTTCCTGTTCACGGTTGCCTTCTACATGCACAGCAGGTTGCTTGGGGAGCTGATGTCTGCTCCTAGCCTTTCCGCTCTAGTACCCTTTGTTCTGTTCTATTATGTTTCAGATAATTTAATCAAAGTTGTGTTTGCTCGTGCACTCCCGCTTTGAATCATTCTCACTGCACTTCTGCCCTCCCAGGCAGACGCAGGCTGATGCTGGATGGGTTTCCACTGGCCTCTTCTCTTGACTTCTCTGTGGCCCGTATCAGAACCCAAAACCCAGACTCAGCTTGACTTCTTCCTCTTACCACAGAGTGACCCCGGTGTGATCTTCCCTCCCAGGTTCCATCCAGCATGACCGCCGGGTCTCCCTCTGTGCTACTTGATTGCACCCACCTTTTGTTACCAATCTGGCCACCAGGCTCTATGTCTGGGTTGGGGGTGTTTCCTGGCCTGATGGGGCACCTTGTTCACCCAGGCAGGAAGTCACGTCTTGTTTCAACATCCTGAATCTTAACCTGACGTGGAAACCGTGATGCTAGCTGACCTGACCTGCAGCCTCAGGCGTCCCTCGGCCCTTTCATGGCCTGATGTTTATGTGGTCCTCACAAAGTCTTAGGATGGGATTTATCATCTCCATTTTTTCTTTCCTTCCTCCCTCCCTTCCTCCCTCCCTCCCTCCCTCCCTCCCTTCCTCCCTCCCTTCCTTCCTCCCTTCCTTCCTTCCTTCCTTCCTTCCCTCCTTCCTTTCTTCTTTCTTTCTTTCTTTCTGGCAGATTCTTGCTCTGTTGCCCCTGGCTGCAGTGCAATGGCGTGATCTCGGCTCACTGCAACCTCCGCCTCCTGGATTCAAACAACTCTCCTGCCTCAGCCTCCCAAGTAGCTGGGACTACAGGTGTGCACCACCATGCCTAGCTAATTTTGTTGTATTTTTAGTAGAGACAGGGCTTCACCATACTGGCCAGGCTGGTCTTGAACTCCTGACCCCAAGTGATTCTCCCACCTTGGCCTCCCAAAATGCTGGGATTACAGGCATGAGCCACCGTGCCCGGCCTGTTGTCTCCATTTTCTATCGGAAGTGAAAGCTTAGTGAGAGAAGGTGCTCGGACCCCCACTGGCTGGAAATCGGCAGAGTTGGGCCCTGATGGGTCTCCTCACTCCATCCCCCTTGCGGCACCCAGTGTCTTGCCAGCCATTCTCCCCAGGAGGGATGTAGGGCCTTTATTGCAAATGGAAGTTTTCTGGGAACCCCTTAATGACAAAAAATACTTGCTCTCCAGAGTATTCATGGCAGGCCTTGATAACCTTGAGCCTCAAGTGCCCACAATTCCTACTGGGACTGACTTTAAACCTGTATTTCAAATACAAACTGGGTCTTCATTATTCTTCATTGTAATGGATCTCTTTACATGCTGCCCTCAGAACCACAAATTAGCAAGAGTCTAGCTGGAATCTCTTCTGTGATGGAAATTTCATTCCCTAAGAAATAGAGCAGTCTTTCTTAGTTAGGCATTTACTCTAATGATTCAGAAAGTTGATTCTTTATTTTTGCTTTATTTTCATTAGAAACTAAAGATTTGGATGGTATTTTCATAATCTATTGAGAACTGCACGGGGACTGCCAGTATTCAATAAATCTGATTAATAATCAGAGGGAAGACACTTACATCTTCTGTCACACACACATACCTAAATGTTTAGGCCAAGGGCACATTTTTAATTGATTCAAATAGCAAATATAAATTGGGCCTCTCTGTTACCTGAATGTCTTACTTTTTGGAGGTTTTGTTGTTAGGAACTGCCATATAACAGGCATGCATCATTTTAATTGAACCTTAAACCTGGCACTTTTATTGACCAGAAAAAGGATTTCAAGTTATTTTTCATGCATAAAGCCTGCATAAAGCCTGTACTTCTTTAGTGAAGGCTATCTCAGATATGTATGACCTTACCTCCATGCCTTTAGGAAAAATTAAACCTCACTGTCTGAGATCCTTAAGATTTGGCAAACATTGGTCAATTAACTCTTCAAAGACTTATGATGAAATAAGTACAGGGAATAAAACATACTGAGATATGTCCAAATTACCAGCAATCAAAATATGCATGACCCTGTGCCTAAGTTCTGTGGGATACAAGTCTTGGGTTCTGTTTATGGGGATGTCACCTTCTATGACTCAGGTCCCTGTCTAGAAACATGATGTGGCCATGTCTTGGTGGTTCCTAATTTATGTGGTCTAGTCTTTTGTATTAATTCATCCCTGGAGGATAAAAGTCAGAGCCCACAGCCTATATCTACTGTGACGAAACAAGGATGCAGATATAATGATGATAAAATTGAACCTATGATTTCAGAAATGCGATATGGATATGATATGACAATTCTACCTGCCGCCAGTGTACTAATTTCCCTTGTTGCCAGGGGAGACCTCATCCTCATCCTAATTTACACAGTGTTGTATGTTTGTCAAGAATGCATAATTCTGCCATTCTGTTGTATTTCTACTTTTAGCTTGTATGTATAGAAACACTTTAAAACATTTGCAGGCTACTGCAATCATCGTCATACAATTTGTATAGTTGTTACATAGAAATAATACCAGTTGCTTTCCCCACAATAATTTTCTCTAGAGAGCTAGCTGTTCAATGCTAATTCATATCCTTCCTTAAGGTATGGCAAGTAAAATTGATTTCCTTGGGGCCTGGAAGGGATTCCTGTTCAATGATTGCAACATTTACAAGATTTCCTCTTGATTTCCTACAAGGAAGGAATAGGAAAGGGAGGTGATTGGTCTTGTTGGTCTGCAAATAGTATTCACTGGGTCTCTGGAGGGTGAGCAGAGAGGGACACAAAAAGGCACGTGTCAGAGTTCCTGTCTCCAGGGAGGTCATAGGATCATTAGATAAGAGAGACACTTGTGTCTAGGTGTCCTTGGTTCAATCCTAGTGTTTTGCTTGGTGTCTGGTTCCCACAGGTCATTTGGGGGGGTCTAAATGGTGATGGATACCTCTCAGAGAAAAACAGTTTGAGGCTTCCAGGCAAAGTGGAGAATGAAGAGTAAACACTTGGAATGATGGGTAGCAGGATAAAATAGAAGAATCATTAGTTATTAGAATGATTAGGGTAAAAAGCAGTGTTAAGTGCTTTGTAGGTAGGAGGACCCAATTTGCTTAGGCCAGTCCTGGTTTATGCCAATTGTCCTGACTTGAGTTTTAGTAGCATTCCCTTTTATTCTCAATAGTGTCCCAGTTTGGGCAATAAGTCATATGGTCAACGTATATATTGATGAAGAATTAGGATCTTAATATAGCTACAGATTGGGAGTGAAGATAAAGGTAAAATCAATTTTGAAGTCGCCATTTACTATACCGTAATTTGCTATCCATATCAATCGCTATTTTTATTTGAGGAGTAATGTTGACCTCATGTCTTAGAAGAAAAAAATGAAGGTAAAAAATACTAAAATTTTGCTCAGGCTGTTGTGAAACTTCCTTTCAAAAGTGGAACTAGAATTTAGAACTCAAAAACCTCATTGTCTATACTAACCCCCACCCTACATGGCAGGGAAAATGGAAAAAGCAAAAGAAATAATGGGATATAAAAATGTATGGGACACATTCTTTCCTCTATTATGAACTTGTCTCTTAATTACCACCATTTATACTGGACGTGTGATTTGGGTTGCCAGAATAGTAAAGGAAAAACACAGATATTATAAGCCCTGTGATAATTTGCAAAGAAATCTCATTTGCCCAGGCTATTACATTTCTGTTCTGCCTTCAGTGGAAATACGCATAGAATGAAAAAGAAATATGCATTACTATGAGTGATTCCAGACACTTTAATGCTTTTAACAGGAGTGCAATTGGAGTTTGTTTTCTGAGACCCCTCTGGTGGAGGCGGTTGTTATTCATGCTTGCTGGAACAGTTCTCTCCACGTCTATGAGCTAAAGCAGGTCATGGCCTCAGAACCACAGAACTCTAATAGCCAGAGACTAAAACAAAAGGGAAAAATGGTTTGCTCAGATCCCTGGGTTGCTTGGCCCACACCCTGAGTGTAATACCTCATCAGGGTTAGAAAGCAAGTGGTGGGAGCAGGTCTTGCTTCTGCGGGCATGGCCTCCTAGAGAAATAGCCCAGCGTTGGACGTGCAGAGAGGGGAGGACAGGCCTTCCCAGGCTCTTGAAGAACTGAAATCTGGAATCGACACAAAGCTGTATCCCGAAGCAGGGAAGTAACGAGGAGCCTGGAAGGGATTCCTGTTCAATTAGTGGAATATTTACAGACGTGTTGTTTTGAAGATGATTTTAATGGATGATATACATGTAAAGTGAGATAGAATGAAGGGACAGACAGGGATAGGGAAGCAATTAATTTGGCATAGATGTGGGTCTGAAAATAATCTTTGCTGGCTTGCATGGTATTGTCCAAAATAGCAGGGAAAGCTTTGAGAATCCTATTGATTTTGAGTTACTATCCAGGAACTATAAAATATTAAAGCAGAAAGGAGACTCAGTGATCACTAAGTTCATTCTGAAGTGAGAGAAATCAAACCCACAGAAATGGAGGGTTTACTTAATTCCCAAGTTTATGTGGTGTTAGGGGCAGGAACCAGGTCTAGAACACACCCACTGCTCCCTTGTCATTAACCCCATTTCCCTGGAGAGGAGAAGGGAATCCGGTGGTCACACTTTGACAGACGCAGTGTGGGTGATGCCAGACCCAAAACCTTGGGAAGGGAACTGTGCGGCTTCATGGACATGACCAGATCCACAGTCATCCACTGGGTTACTGTCTTCCCAGTTCTCATCAACCAGGGTTGTTTAGACACTGAAAAATGTTGCTGACTGTGGATAGCTCTGTAAGTAGAGTTTTCCATCTTTCTAACACTTACCACATTTTTTATTCCTGGAACGATTTTGAATGAGAAGTGGAAACCATGGTTTTAGCCCTACTTATCTCTTCAGGAAGAACAGATTGGAACGGTACGTGTGTTTTGCTTAAGTTTGTGGATTTACTTAAATATTCCCCATTAAAGCTCTGGTGTACACATTTATTTTATTCATGATTTCAACAGACCTTTACTGTGTACCGCATACAGTCCAGCATGGTCCCGTGGAGCTTTCGGCAATGGTGGATTTGTGCTGCACCTGCACTGAGCAGCGTTGCAGCCACTAGCCACATGTTGCTGTCACAGTCTTAAAATGTGGCTGGCGACCAGTGATGATGAGCTTTTTTCATGTTTGTCGGCTGCATAAATATCTTCTTTTGAGAAGTGTCCGTTCATATCCTTCACCCACTTTTTGATTGGGTTGTTTGTTATTAGAGAAATGCAAATCAAAACCGCAAGGAGATACTGTCTCACGCCAGTTAGAATGACGATCATTAAAAAGTCAGAACACAACAGATGCTGAAGAGGATGTGGAGAAATAGGAATGCTTTCACACTGTTGGTGGGAGTGTAAATTAGTTTAATCATTGTGGAAGACAGTGTGGTGATTCCTCAAGGGCCTAGAACCAAAAATACCATTTGACCCAGCAATCCCATTACTGGGTATATACCCAAAGGATTATAAATCATTCTACTGTAAAGACACCTGCATACGTATGTTTCTTGTGGCACAATTTACAATAACAAAGACTTGGAACCAACCCAAATGCCCATCAATGATAGACTGAATAAAGAAAATGTGGCACATATATACCATGGAATACTATGCAGCCATAAAAAAAGAATGAGTTCATGTCCTTTGCAGGGAAATGGATGAAGCTGGAAAACATCATCCTCAGCAAACTGACACAGGACAGAAAACCAAACACTGCATGTTCTCACTCACAAGTGGGAGTTGAACAATGAGAACACATAGATACAGGGAGGGCAGCATCACACACTGGGGCCTGTCGGGCGGTGGAGGGGAAGGGGAGGGAGAGCATTAGCACAAATACCTAATGCATACAGGGCTTAAAACCTAGATAGTGGGTTGATGGATGCAGCAAACCACCATGGCACATGTATACCTATGTAACAAACCTGCACGTTGTACACTTGTATCCCAGAACTTAAAAATTTTTTAAAATGTGGCTGGTGACTGAGAGATGCAATTCTTAATTGTAGTTAGTTCTAATTAATTGAAATTGAGATCACTACAGATGGCAGAGGCTTTCATGTCAGTTTCAGACTCTGGTATTGGGTCGAGGGAGAAAAGAAAAAAGACAGGTCATGATCTCTGAGGACAAGGCTCTCACAGCCGAGAGTGGCAGGGACAAGGAGAGACAGGTAACCAGTTGTCACACTGGAGTGTGGCCAGCTATGTCACTGTGGGAATAAGGTCCTGTGAGAGCGCAGAAGAGATGAGCATGATTCCTCTTTGGGGCGGTCAAGCATCAGGGCAGTTTGACAAAGAGCAGTTGTTCCTGTCTTTATGAATGGACTGAGACCGCCCCAGACATCTGAGATGAACATGAAGAGAAAGGAATTTTCAACAATGGGGCAAACATACAAATTCTCAGCAGTGTAAAGAGCAGAGGGCCAGAGCCAAATGTGCACTTCTGGTGACACCCTGCGTGCGATTTGGTGCACACACCCTCTGGGGAGGTGAACTAGCAGGCAGCTTGGCAAGAAGTCGCCTGCGGTGTTCTGCATCTCAGCCATTGTTCCCCGTAGCGCTCTGTGTGAAGTTGGAGAAATGCATCTACCTTTCTGGACTTCAGTCTCCTCTCCAGTCCCCAAAGGCAGGGCAGAGCAGCTGTATGACTCCTTCCCAGATCTGGGTTTAGTCCTTACAAGCTTCTGTTGCCTTCGCCACCTCCTGCAGTGGCCTTCCTCCAAGACAATGAGAAGCTTCTTGGCCTCCTCTTTAACACTGGGTGCTATTTAATGAAGGCACCTTGAGAGCCTCCCACTTACCATGATTGCTGGTGGTGGTCATCTCCCCCAGCTGACAACAGTTTTGTGCTCTGAGTGCCTGTGCTCTTTCTGCATTTTTTTCTCCCCCTGGGATATTTTAGACCCCAAAGATGCATGGGTACTCTGGGGAGCCTGTATAAAGACTGGGTAGTATTTGGAACTGGCAGGCAGAGAGACGAAGTTGGCAATTCATTCATCTATCATTACCTCAATTGGCAGTGTTCTCAGTATGCAGGGACTGTCTCTGTGTGGCTTTTTGTGAGAGGGATGTAAGATTTATTTTTCTCTATGACCTACCTGCTGGCAAGGTACAACAGGTCTCTGCTGAGCTCTGAGGGACCTCACTTGAGCTGCACTAATAGGCGGAGGGATAACTGGTAGACCCGAAGAGTGTAGACGGGAAGAAAGAACTCACCTTTGTCAATGAGCCACTCAGGCTTTTGATTTTGTGGCCCTTGAATTCACACTTCAGCTGACGGTCACACTAATCTATGGGGAAGCTAATTTTACAAGAAATGGAACAGGAGGGGGTTGCTGTTGGATCAAGAAGATGCAGCTTTGGAAGGTATCCACAGGGGAATAGCCATCAATTTGCCACGTGTGCGAGCTCTACCATCCCACAGCACATCGGAGTGTGCTGTGCTGTGCCTGCTTTCGAGGTAGACGAGGTATCCCAGGCTATGTGATCATCCGCACAGCAGGGGTGGCCTAATATAGAGATCGAGTGTAAAACTAATAGCCTGCCAAAGAATACAGCCACTTTTTCAGGGTCATAAAAATACACTTTGAATTTCCCAAAATATAGTTACTATACATGTACTAGCAAATCCCAGGATGTTCTTTTCTTATGGTCCACAAAGTTAAATACCCACCTGTGGTATACGTTTATTTGGGAATGAGCTAATCCTATTAGGACTTTCGTATTTTCACCAATTTGGGTGATGGGGTCTGTGGTCAAAGATCATAGAAAGTAAGAAATACAGGACTCAAAAATGTGTTCTTCATTATATCTTCACCTTGTGCTTTTTGAACTTTTTTTTTTTTTTTTTTTTTTTTGAGACAGAGTCTCACTCTGTCACCCAGGCTGGAGTGCAGTGGCGAAATCTCAGCTCACTGTAACCTCCGCCTCCCGAGTTCAACTGATTCTCCTGCCTCAACTTCCTGAGTAGTTGGGATTACAGGCACGTGCCACCACGCCCCGCTAATTTTTGTGTTTTTAGTCGAGACAGGGTTTCACCATGTTGACCAGGCTGGTCTCAAACTCCTGACCTCAGGTGATCCACCCGCCTCGGCCTCCCAAAGTGCTGGGATTACAAGCCTGAGCCACTGTGCCTAGCCATGGTTTTTAAACTTTAATGTGCATGGAAATTACCTGAAGAGTTTGTTAAAGTACAGATGCTACTTCAGCTGGTTGGTGTAGGTCCTCAGATCCCACGTCTCACGCAGGCTCCCAGGCCGTGCAGTTGATGCGGGTCCGCGGATGACCCTCTGGGTAGCAACGTTTGGGGGTCTTCGGGTGTCCACACATGGTGTGTCTGTCCATTGGGATGAAAGTGCTAGAGCGTTTGCCAAAGCGTTTGGACAGGAGCCTGTTAGAGTTTGAAGCTCCGGGACCAAGGAAATCTGGTAACTAAAGGACAGTTGTTTGTTCATGGATCCAGGTTTAGAAAGTGTGTACATATGCTGGGATTCTGCCGCCCTTCCCCCCCACCCCTCGCCAATATTAGCAAAATGTAGTCTTTCATTGTCAAGCTCTAGGAGTAATTTTTCTGTGTCAGATGCATTTCTGGGAAGGTGCGTTTGGCCGTTTCCCACTCAGCGTGCCCGCCAAGTATCCCTGCAGTACTTTGGAAGCACCATAATTGGGAAAGAGTAGAAAGCTCTTGCCTTGGAAGTGAGATGCTTATCTGGGTCTTGGGCACTGGACCCAAGAGCAGGAGGCTCGTGATGGGTCCGGGGAACAGCTGCTGTGTTCCTGCAGAAGGAAATGCCTGCCGCCCAGAGCCTGTGATGGAGGCTGCTGGAGCCAGCTCCTGTCTCAGAGAAGAGAGCCCCATGCCTCCACATCGTGGGAGCAAATGTTCCCTTTTGGCTGTTTTAATAGTTCTGCTTCGAGCGTATTTGTTTTTCCTTAGTTTCTAGCATCTTTGAGAAAGATCTGTTTTATACTCTGTAGCCCAGTTTGGAGAGATATGACATGTTTGACTATGTGAGGAAATATACATATTTCTCAGGGTTGTTTTTTTTTTTTTTTTTAATTGAGTGTTATTGGACTTTGATGTTTGATTTCCAGGCAGTCTTTAATGTGAAAGGCAAACACATTCATTTTCTATCAGTTCCTGAAAATGTTCCCAATTTTAGAAGCTCTAGACTGGTCTTGCCAACAGAGCAACATAGTGACAGTTACTCGTCTGTAATTCTGTACTTAAATCATGAACAGCTAGCGCTATCGATTAATGCTTTATACAGTTTCAAAGCTGTACTCCCAGGCTGCATTTAGATGGTTTAAAGCATTGATTTCTCTCTCTGACAACTCTTAAGTTATTGGCTGCCAAAAAAATGAGGAGAGGTTGGTTAATCTCCATGGCTCATATGCTGCGTGCTGTAGAGAATATTGGTGAAGCATCGTTTTTCTTCGTTGTAAGATGCACTAGGGATGTGAAGATTGCTTTGAATCATTGTGAAAATTGGAATCAGAAAAACAATCTCCTCATTCAATTCAAGAATTTAGGATCCAAAACAAAATTCAGTTTGGTATCTGGCAATTTAACCAGTATCTGACCTTATGTAATTTTAATTATTGGGGTCAGCCATTGGTATTACATTATAATTTGTAATGATTTATATCAGCCTTTTAAAAATGCTCACAGTCATGGAAAAAACTGGAAAAAACGAGGAAGTACCCCAATCCAAATTACTTAATATCATCTGTTGTAATTAGAAATTAGATTTTAGTAGACAGTTTCCATAATACATTTCACAATTATTTTTATAACTTAATAGTATAAATACAGAATTATTTCAGCTTTGTTATTCTGTTATGTGCTGTGCTAGTTTAAATTATTCTGGTTATAGGTATATCATCAGCACCTTATCTTCAGCGAGGATTTTAAATATGGGCTGACCAAATGTATGTGGAATTCGTATTTTGTTATTTGTTTAAAAACATAAGGAAAAGGGGGAAAAAAACCTTTGCAAAGATTCCTTTTTGAGTGCTAGCTTTTTCTGATCCCTAAGTATACCGGCTGCTCTGCCAGGAATTTGCCCTTCGTATCATATCTTCTAGAATGAATGTTTGGAAGGGAAAGTAGTAAGATGCAAAAGCAAGAAGGACAGATGATGTTCATACTCACAGTAAAAGCTGTCTCTCCTCTTATCAGTTGTGATGCTGGAACAAACGCCTCTTTCCTGACTGCAGGGTTTGGAGGTCCCCAAGACTACCCTCACTTCTGCCATCAGCGGCAGGGCTCACTGGCTGCGTAGAAAAGCCAAGATGCCTTTCACCGTACCGTGTCTGGAGTCTAGTTGCTGCTCAATAAACCCTGATGGCGATCACTCTCGAGATTCAGTAACATTATCCAGAATTTAAAAATACAAGCCTGGGTATGGTGGCTCACGCCTATAATCCCAGCACTTTGGGAAGCCAAGGTGGCAGATCACCTGAGGTCAGAAGTTCGAGACCAGCCTGGCTATCGTAGTGAAACCCCATCTCTACTAAAATACAAAAAATAGCCGGGCATGGTGGCACACACCTGTATCCCCAGCTACTCAGGAGGCTGAAGTGAGCGAATCACTTGAAGCTGGTAGGCAGAGGTTACAGTGAGCCAAGATTGTGCCACTGCACTCAGACCTGAGCAACAGAGCAAGACTCTGTCTCCAAAAAAAAAAAAAAAAAAAAATACAACAACGTGTGGTCCTTGTATTCAAGCCAAGCTTATTTCTGCCTCAAAGCATTGTGCCAAGTTTGTATGTTACTTCAGGTTTCATAAGCCAGCAGATCCTCTTCCGGTGACTGACATGGTGATTTCAATTTTTTTCAATACTTAAGCATGGAAAACAGGCGGGTAATTTGTGACCCACAAAGGAGGGGTGAGAACCACATGAAGGTGAAGGTGGTGGAAAGGAGCAGCTGATGTCGCGTACCGTCTACTTAACATTGCCACGTTGATGTTAATGCCAGTTATAGGAAGCAATGGGTAATTGCCATATTTTTGTTATGGCTTATTGCAGTGAATGCAGGATACTAGAACAAGCTTCTCACATCTCTTACATCTCAAGTGAGAGTATTTCTTAACATTAAAAAAAAAAAAAAACTCTCAATGCCACATATACCTGAATTGTGAGTACTTATTTCACCTAACAAATACCTAACAAATATCGATATTTCACTTAACAAATACCTAACAAATACCGATACTTCACCTAACAAATATCGATATTTCACCTAACAAATACCTAACAAATATCGATATTTCACCTAACAAATACCTAACAAATATCGGTATTTTGCCACTTACGGGTTGTATAAATGACTATTAAGATGATTTGTCAGGCACAGTACACACAGCTAACCTATAAACAATGTGCAGACGTAGGTCATAAACTGCAACCCTCAAAATCCAAGTAGTGCCCCGGTGGGAAAAGTTTCACATGTTAATAAACAATTACCATAGTAGATTAAGAATACGGAATTAATCCAAGAAGCCAATAACTTAGAGTTAGATACTGTAGCACAAGATTGCAGGAACCTGAGTGCTGTGTGCCTTGCTGCATTTCAGAGGTTGCAAGATGTGCTGGAATGCGGGCTCAGGAAAGTGACTGATGCGCCGTGTTCCAATATGGAATTCTCCAGGTATTGGTGGAAAAACATCAGTCCATTAGCAAAACATGGACCGTTTCTGGTGTTGCTGGTGCTCTATGGGGTGAGTCTGTGGGGCGCTCTGTGGGATGTATTTAAAGAGGTATTCTTTTGTCTCACATGGCGAGGGTGGAGGCACAGCATGCTATTTGCCACATTGCATTCTAGGGGTTGCAAGACATCCCAGAATGTGGGCTCCATAAAGGTGGTTCCTGCTGTGTTCTGTATCCCCAGATGTCTTCCCAGGCAGGTCTCATCCATCACCAGAAACGGTCCATGTTTTACTCATGTATTGATGTTTTTCCACAAACACCTGTAGAATTCCATATTAGAAAACAGCACGTCAGTCACTTTCCTGAGCCTACATTCCAGGACATCTTGCAACCTCTGAAATGCAGCGTGGTACACAACACGCAGTTTCCTGCGATCAGCATGCTCATATAGTCATAATACAGACCTACCAAACTAGAAGGAAGTCTCAATGATCTGTGACTCAGCCCTTTCTCTTGATAGACCGTGGAATTGCAGGCAGAAGATGTACAGCGTCTCATCTCAGACACTCAGTGGTGGCGCTGAGATGGAATGTGCTCTCCATTCTCCCTGGAGGGCTCTTGGTCCATCTTGCTTCAGTGGCTAGCATGAGAGGAGTGGTGATGGCAGCAGGTGCCATGGCCATTGGGCAGGCGGGGTATGGAGGATGCAGCCACATGGCCGCCACTCCTGCTATGGAGGCACCAGGTCCCAAAATACTGGTACCATAGCACAGGCCTTCGTGGTATCACAGGATTTGCCAGAGCTGGAACATAACACCCACTTCACGCCTTGGAGTGTGATTCAAAATAGAGTTTGTAGTGAATTCCAAAAGGCATGTGATTCAAGCTAACTCCCAAGACCATGCAAAGTTGTGGGGAGAAAACCCCACTGTGGGCGAGCTGTGGGGAGCAAACCCCACTGTGGGCCCTTGAGTCAGGGAAGTAGCATGGAAGCGGGTCGGGTAGGATTGTGGCAACTGGAAGGGAGGTGGGCGGACCGTGATTAACGATGCGGAAAGTGGTCGGAGTGGGGAAGAGAACCCGTCTGATTCCCAGGGAGTGGGCTGGCTCCATGCAGAGCAGGACCCCCTGTGGAGGCCGCACAGGCTTGCCCACCTGAACTGAGGGGCATGGAAGAAGGGGTCTTTGTAGTTCCCTTGGTTAGGCAAGTCACCAGCTGGAAGTGGCAGCTGAGACCTGGCAGGGACAACCCTGTCTTTCTCAGTGAGCATCTGATGATGTTAACTGGGGCCCGAGGAGCTAGAGTAGAAAAGGAGAAGCATTTAGATGTCAGTGCCTCAAATCTCCTTTCCAAACATCCCAGGTATAGAAAGTTACATCACTCGTGCTATTTGGTTCATCAGTTGTCCTCATTGCAAAGTTGAACCTAAGCTAACTCCTGTTGGGAGGCAGACTAGGGACAAGTGACTTTCAGTGATGCCAAGCTGTGAGGCTGAGGCACTGGCCGTACCTCCTCCCAAATAGAACTCTTGTTTGTGCAAATGCCCCTGGCCAGGATGGTACTCACACACGTCTGCACATGACTTTCTCAATCTCCTCCTAAATTATTCCTATTCTTTTTGAAAACATAAAATTAACCCAGATAGAAGCTTGTGTTGCAAAACATGGAGTAGTTTTCAATATTGCAATAGGCTCTTTTAGAAGAGCAGCTTTCGCCCACAATCTGATTTTTTAGAAAACATCTAAAATTTCAAGTCATCAGCAGGGTGATATCCACACAGTAGATACATCCCTACCAGACTCAGTGGCAAATTATGACACAGGCCAAGGTCTGTCCCAGCACCGTCTGTCATTTCCGAGTCTTCAAAGAGCTCAGAGATGCCCTCTGTGTGCCTCCTTAACCCAGGCAGGCAGCCTAAACTCCCAGAGTTCTTCCCAGGCGGGTCTCAGCCATCCTGGGCTCAGGGAGGCTTTCCAGGACCAGGCCACAAGGGGTAAAAGATGGAGGAAGTCACCTCTTTTAGCAGAGTTTGCACTTTGATGAGAATGAAGGCTCACACCCAGGGAGAAGGCAGATAGGTGAGACGTTTAAGCACCAGCTCTAAGGTAGTTGCAGTTTGCTGGGCTGATTTGGGTGCCCCTGAAGGATTTGTTGTCTGGGGACTCTTGCCTGGTGTTCCCAAGGCTGTACCTTCTTGAGCGTAAGCGTGTTCTGCTCTTGGCCCCTGCGGCATGCAGGCCACAGGAGAAGGTGATTCCGGCCGCTCCTCTGTTGACTGCATTTCTCACTGAGCGTGTATCTGTCTTGCCTTCTCGCAGATTGTTTCCACGTGGCATTTCACTTAATTTTAGTCCAGGTTCACATTTTTTTTCCCAGAAGGTGAGATTCTTCTTCACCAAGATGTCACAGTTTGGGCAAAGTTCAAAGTTGCTTAAATTTCTTCAAGGGGCTCCGTGAGCAGTTGTACTCCAGCCGGACTGTCACTCCAAACTGGACTCTCCAGCTGATCATGGGAGGCTTTCCAAGAATCTTGATGTCCCAGAGTCCCTCTGATATAGCATCTGAAAGGCCTTTTTTGAATGTTTGGAATGCTGTTATCTGAGAGATATCTTAATATGAAAGCAAATACCTGAAGCACAATAAAACCTTGTAAAGCATCAAGAAAAGAAATGATCTCAGGAAAACCTAAAAGTAACTCATGATCCAGGGACATTTAAAACTGGAGATACACAGTGAAGTAAAAATGTCAGGTACTTACAGCATGCAAATGACTGAAGCCAAAAAACAAAGAAAGAAGAGAAGAAGAATCAATTAACTGTGAGAGTCTGCATCCTTCCCCAGGGCCAGTGTTAATTTCCATCGCTGTCTTTAAGCACATCGTTTTGAAAGAGTGTGCTCGGGTTCATCCATCTTATTTCTTCTGTTAGCCTCAGAAAGGAAGAAAGTAATTTTCCTGCATTGTCAGCTTCTTTACAAATGTCTGGGCCTTTTCTAAAGAGAACCCCCATTGAATAGAGGAAAACAACCATTCTCACACAGACTGCCCTCCTTAACACTAAACGCTTATTCAGTCATTTAGCACCTCTCTTCCTGCGCCTGTTTTCCCTTCTGAACATGACCTGAAAGAAGATGTTGGAACCCCCCCCCTGCATGGCAGTGGGTGGCATTGCCCTGCCCCATTCTTCTGCCTGTTCGTCCGTTTCTCTTTCTCTCTGAGCAGCCTGGGTGCTCTACGGATGTGCCGGTGCCAATCTGTCTCCCCGAGGTTATTCAGCATCTAAAGTTGCTATTGAAGCTCCAGATTTCTAAACTTGCAGCAGACTGGCTGTGAACAGGCCAGAATATTTGTTTTCTCTTAAAATAAGCACTTGATTGTTGCATTGTGTGGGGCCGGTCTTTGGTGGTCACTGCATGTAATCAACATTCATAGACTGTAGGAAAATGTGATTTAATGAAAATATTCTGCCACTTTTTCTTCTTTGGCATGCATTAAGCAGCACGTGCAGTGCCTTGCAAATGTAAGTAATTCAGAGTTTACAAGGAAAGGAAGGACAGTGAGGAACCACAGAGGACAGGGACGTGAGGTGGTGGGACAGGGCTTCGGGCTGATTTACCTTTCACACAGTAGTTTGGCCAGTGGGACTGCGGAGCGGGAGGAGGCTGTGGCTGCCTGCTCTTCCCAGTGGGGAGGGGGCTTTGCAGTCCTCTCAGCAGAGCTGATGTTTACTAAAAGGTCTTTCCTAAAGAGCCCACCGAATAGAAAACATCTACTTCCCATAGGCTCCTGAGAAGCTTCCTGCAGTCAGCGAGCATGTTCTGCATAAAAGCTCATTTGAACTCCGCAATAATTTGTCTAGCAATTCATAGGAATCAATCATCTCATATTCAGTCCCCATCTAATGAATGGCTGCTTAAACACACAATTTTTTTTTTTTTTCATTGCATTAGGTTAGAAACTTTGCAGCTGGTAAATTAAAATAGGAGGCAGTCTTTGGTAAAAAAGTGGCATATTTTAAGTGACTTGGAATGCACCTGTTACGAGTGCCCTATTGTTATGTGATCAGCAGTTTAATGTGGTTGGCCAGGCCTGGTGGCTCATGCCTGGAATCCCAGCACTTTGAGAGCCTGAGACAGGCAGATCACAAGGTCGGGAGTTCAAGACCAGCCTGGCCAACATGGTGAAACCCCGTCTGTACTAAAAATACAAAAATTAGTGGGGCGTGGGTGTGCACGCTTGTAATCCCAGCTGTAATCCCAGCTACTCGGGAGGCTAAGGCAGGAGAATTGCTTGAACCCAGGAGGTGGAGGTTGCAGTGAGCCAAGATTGTGCCACTGCACCCCAGCCTGGGTGACAGAGCAAGACTGTCTTGAGACTCTGTCTCGAAAAAAAAAAAACAAATTAATGTGGTTGACCATTAGAAGCAAAACATCAAAATTTTTGGGACCATCTTAGTTTGTTAAGATTGATATGCAAAAAAATCAAATATTTGGCAGTTATAAAAGGACATACCACCAATTTTAATTAGTCTCTTTTATATAGAGAGTAGCAAAAAATCTGAATGCTTTAATGAAACATATTTATAATCACGAATGTTATTTGTATTATGTGAACATACTGCAATGTACAAGCAGCTTAACAATGAAATAATTCCAAAATCCCCAAACACTTTCCTGTCAGCTCAGCCTCACAGGTGTCCATCGGGTCCTTAGTTCTTTGCTTCCTCACCATCCCCAGCTTTCGGCACATTGCTGTGTGGCCGTCTTGTGGGAAAGCCCTTCATTCTCTTCACCTTTACTCAGGTTTCCTGGCTCACTGACTATGGTGAATAACTTATCCCCCTGATTTTAATGAGTGTATTTTATTGTGTTTTAAAAAATTAGGGACCCAAACTGATCTTCATGCTATCTGTTTAAAACTATATTTGAAAAAATATTTCCATTAATTTTTTAGGTATTGAATCCGGAAGCATTAGTGATAGCAGCAATAGCTAACATGTGTTTTTCATGAATAGGTGCCAATTATTGCAAAAAAATGCTTTACATACATTATTGCAGTTAATACAGCCACCACTTTAGTCACTATTATTATACTTACCTTGCCCCAGAATAGTGAGGCTTGAGCAGCTTAAACCACTTGCTTGAGGTCTCCCAGGCAGGGAGTACTATGAAACCCACATCCATTACAGAATCATGGCACTGCTCCTTTTGGCTCTGAGTGCGCTCACAGTTTTTTGAAAAACACTTCCCTTGAGGCATCCTTTTCTTATAGTATTTGTAGTTCTTTCAGCATATAGATAAATATATAAATTGAATTATTGTAACATAAACCTATAAATTACATTCTCTAATGAATGAGTTCAAGGCTCCTGGCAGAGATACTAGTTTTTATGCTTGTAATCAATCACACTTAAATATCATGCAATCCAAATGCTAAAAAAATTACTCTGTCCCCATTTGGCATTTAGAAAACATCAAAAACATGCTTATGATGCCAAATAGGGCTTTTAAGAATGGGACGAAAGGTGAAGGTGTCAAGTACAACGAGGATTCTTGCAGCTCTTTCCCTGTGTGGGGGGATGTCAGCGTCAGTGCAGGCTGCGCTCTCTGGCTCTGTCCTCCTGACGTCTGCGGTGGCTGTGGTCCACCTGGAGGAGGTGGTTATGTAGGACTCGGGGAAATAAATAATTGTGAGCATTCCATTTGTTCAGGTTTTAAAAATGAAAGCTACAATTGCAGGTGCCTTTCTCATACTCTGTAGTCACAGATCTGATGAGAAAAGCGAGAGACGGAACAGAGAATACCCTCACTCCTGGGTTAGGCTTTATTTCTTGACTGTCCAAAAAAGGGAAGATGTAAGATTTTGATTCTTTCTTGGAAGCTGCATTATGACTTGGCTTTATTGTTCAAGAAATTGAATAATAGGATTATATAATAATAATAACATATAATAATAATCCTATTCAATTTCTCGTCCCTTATGTTTACTCTTGGGGGTGTGTATGCATGTGTGTATGTGTGTTTGTGTTTAACTTTTCTCCTTGATGACATTGAAGACTGCATCCATTTTTATATTCCAGGTATTGTAGATCTTGTCAAAATGACTGTCTGTTCCTTGGTTACCTTCTCCTATAATATAATGATACAAGAACAGTTGCTGAATTAAGAAGGCAATACGTTTAGAACCAATTAAAGAAAACATTTTTAGTGCAGGGTGTGGTGCTTACAAGAGTTCATAAAAACCAAAGTTGCTGGGAATGAGTCGCCATTCACCTACACAAGAAACTATGGATTTGCGTCAACGATGGGTCCTTTGGGGAGGAAATCATCTCATCACCTGTGATTATTTTCTTGTTATCAGAGGGTGAAAACGTTGGCACAGGTTCCCTCTAGAGAAAGATATCATTAATAATTGGTTAATTGTTAAGACTGAGAAGAGAAGACATTACAGCTGAGGTGGTTGGGAGGGAAAGAATGTCTAGGCCGTCAAGGAAAGGAACGAATGATTAGCCAGCAGGGCCTGATACCAGGTTATTAGGGTCAGCAGCCTCAGGATATCTGATCACGTGGGCAAAGTGTGGAAAGGAATGCCACTGAATTGACCTACTAAGCTAAGGCAGAACGGGCAGACACACCAGGATCTGAGCCGGGGATAGGGTGTGGGCAGGTGCAGAGACAGAACTGAGGCCTTCACATGTTTGGGGGTTCTAGGAGGGACAGATTCTGTCCAGCCTACCTTTTCTCAACGCATTAAACTTTGGCCAAGTAATCAGGTTGCAGAAGCAACATTGGAGTATCCTTCCTTAGCTGCTGAGTTGGGGGTGAAGTGGGCTGTAAGTCCTGGGGCAGCTTTCAGAGGACAGGCTTTGAGACTACCTAAAAGATTCATCATCTTAAGGATAAACTTCCTGGAGGTGAACTAGAAGATCCGGTGCATTAACAGAACAGTCAATGCCTCTTATCCAGGAACTGATGGAGCATCTGACAGCTTCTGTACCTTTCAATCTTCAAGGACTGCATGGTGAATTTTGTGATTTAAGGAAACCATAAATGAATTCGATCACTTTTTTCCTTCCAAACGCGAGATCCCAAATGACAGCAGAATTTCCATCCACTTCTTAGAAGTTAAAGGTAGAACTGCTTGAGTGAGGCTACCAGTGCTGAACGGGCAAGCCAATCATGGCTGAAGCTCTCAAGGTGAACTGGTACACTGAAGTGATCAATGTGATTATAATAGGACAATCAAAATTTATCGATTAAAGAAACTAAGATGAGACCAGGAGCATCCCGTGGCCAATATTGTTGTCCTTCACTCGAAGGCATTTCAAACCATCTCGCCACTAACCAAGGTACAGCAAGATTGTTCAGCTTTGCTGAAAATGACTTGACCGTGGATTTGCTTCTGGGGCAAATGGGCTGTAAATTGCTAAAATGACCCCAATTTGAACGGCCTGAAAAGAGGAAGGGAACTGCTGCTTCCGTGTTTCCTGAGTGCCTTGTCTCATTACTTCATTTAGTCACTGCAAGGCCACACACTTTGTGGCTTCCTGATTTTACAGATGAGGAAACCAAGATTCTGGAGTATGCAGATTCCCCAAAGGCACACAGCTAATCAACAGTGAAGCCAGATTCCAAACAGTTCCAAAGACTGCATGTCTCCAAGGGGCATCTCACTGCATCTTCTCGAGTGCACAGGCAGCATCAGTCCAGGCACTGAAACTGACAGCTGCTGAGGTCTTGATTTTGAGACAGTTTGAGTCTCAGCCAGTGCTATTCAGTGGCTTGAAGTCCGAAATCACACCCTTGCACGTGTAGGATTGTTGTCTCACGTATCAGTGGACCTGTCCCCTGCAGGGAAGGGTTGATAAATCCATCACTCTGCTTCACTTTTCTTGTTTTAGTTTTGTTTTTGAAACAGAGTCTCTATCATTCAGGCTGGAGTGCAATGGTGCGATCTCAGCTTACTGCACCCTCTGCCTCCCAGGTTCAGGCGATTCTCCTGCCTCAGCCTCCCAAGCAGCTGGGATTCCAGGCGTGTGCCACCATGCCCGGCTAATTTTTGTATTATTAATAGAGATGGGGTTCACCATGTTGGCCAGGCTGGTATCGAAATCCTGACCTCATGTGATCCACCCACCTCGACCTCCTATAGCACTGGGATTACAGGCATGTGCCACCACACCTGGCTAATTTTTGTATTATTAGTAGAGAAGGGGTTTCTCCATGTTGGCCAGGCTGGTCTCGAACTCCTGACCTCAAGTGATCTGCCAGCCTCAGCCTCCGAAAGTGCTTGAATTACAGGCATGAGCCACTGTGTCCCACCCTCTGCTTCACTTTTCTACTCTAAGTTCTTTTAAAAGAACCATGACATGGCAGAAGAAGAGACTGAAGAAAGATAGGCAGGAGGGGCACTGCCCTGTCTTTGGTCCCAGGCTTTTTTCTCTCTTTTCTGCAGTCATTTCTGTTAAGGTTACTTTCCTTGAGAAAATTCCACACCCACAATTGTCTGTTCCCAAGCACACCCCCATGTCTGTGTTCTAACACCCACTTTTTACCTACTTTCTCTCAATAAAAATAAGGTACGAAGTAAATTTCCTAAATGGCAGACAGGCATGTGAAAAGGTGCTAAACATCATTGCTCATCAGAGAAATGCAAATCAAAACTATAAGGAGATATCATTTCACCCCAGCTAAAATGGCTTATATCCAAAAGACAGGCAATAACAAATGCTGGCGAGGATGTGGAGGAAAAGCCCTCGTACCCTGTTGGTGGGAAGGTAAATTAGTACAGCCACTATGGAGAACAGTATGGAAGTTCATCAACCAACTAAAAATTGAGCTACCAGGGAAAGGTTTTAAAATGAGTACTGCTACCAGCTGTACCAGCGTGGTGTACACGCTGTGGACTCAGGTGCTACGTGAGAAAGATCCAGTTAAAACCTCAGCTTCAAGATTTAGGGGCTGTGGAAACTTGTACAAGTTTCTTGGCAACTCTGATTCACATTTTCCGGTGAGACCCCCATCTCTACTAAAAATACAAAAATTAGCTGGGCGTCTTGATGTGTGCCTACAGTCCAAACTACTTGGGAGGCTGAGGCAGGAGAATTGCTTGAACCCGGGAGGCGGAGGTTGGAGTGAGCTGAGACTGTGTCACTGCACTCCAGCCTGAGTGACAGAGTGAGACTCCATCTCAACAAAAAAGAAAGGATGAATAATAACCTCAAAGTGCTATTGTTGGGATTAAATATGAGAATATGTATACATGCTTGATAGCTGGCACTTAAAGAAACATAAGTGGGAAAAGTGACCGGGTGGCCCCTCGGCAAATATCACTGGTGCCGTTAGTTGGTTTGGGCTGCTATACCAAGATACCATAGACTAAGTGGCTCAAACAACAGACATTTATTTCCTGAAGTTTCCTGAAGTTCTGGAGGCTGAAAGTCGAGGATGAGGGTGCGGGTAGATTTGTCTGTTGAGGGCTCTCTTCCTGGTCTCCACACTGGGCAGGTGGGGAGAGAGAGTGGAAAGAGGCTCTCACCTGTCTCTTCTTGCAAAGGCACTAATCCCATGGTGAGGGCCCCACCCTCATGACTCACCACTTCCAAGGTCCTCCCACCTGATACCATCCCACTAGGGGGATGATTTCAGCATGGAATCGGGGGCACACATTCACTCTATATTTTATATTGTGCTACTTACAAATAATTTCACCATTGGAAAATTCAGAGGGGCTGGTCAATAGGAAGTACATGTCATTCCGATTCTTAATTGCAGTCCATCTTCCCATGGGTTGGAAAGCGGGGAGTAAGGCATCTTACTTCTCTGGGAAGATCCATTTGCTGATACAGGTAAGCAGATAGAGGTGGATTTCCCAAGGGTGTGCTTAGTCCTGGAACCTGTCGCGGTCCACGCCCCCATCTCAGGCTTTGCTGTTCCTCCTGCCCCACATTGGCTGAGAGTCCAGAGGCGCCGTCCTGGTCAGCTGTGCTTCCCATTCTGTGTGGAGTCTGCCATATGTATCCATAAAGGCCACTGCCAGCCACATGCTGCATCCCTCATTTATGGTCCCTGGAACTGGGACCCTGTCTGTGCTACCCCTTGCTTCCTTCTCCTGCCTTTTCCAACTGGCGAGGGAGGGGATGTTCTCATTCCAGAGCAAGCCCTGCTGCTCCCTCTTTCCATCCATCATTTCTTCACATGCAAAGTACTTCTGAATGCCACCAGAACTTTCTGTGAGTCAGACAGACATGCTTTTGAACTGAAACATACTTTGATAAGGGAGCAAGGAGAGCTGATTCTTTCTATTACATATCAGCAAATGGATCTTCCCAGAGGGGTAGAAGCCTTCCTCCCCACTTTCCACTCCATGAGAAAATGGGCTGCAATTAAAAAGGCAAGCACTTCCTGTTTACTAGCCTCTCTGAATTTTCCAGTGGTGAAATTATTTGCAAGTGTGTCTCACTCTTTCTCAGAGGTTGGCCCAGACTCCGAGGATAAAGGAAAGATCATTTGGGTCTTCACATGCTGGGAGGAGACAAAACTGAAGACACTTCAAGCCTCTCAAACCTACTTTACAGCGATTCTCTCTTTCATCCTTTTTTTTGTTTTTTCGAAATGGAGTTTTGCTCTGTCTCCCAGGCTGGAGTGCAATGGCGCGATCTCGGCTCACCGCAAACCTCTGCCTCCCAGGTTGGAGCGATTCTCCTGCCTCAGCCTCCCAAGTGTCTGGGATTACAGGCACTCACCACCATGCCCGGCTAATTTTTGTATTTTTATTAGAGACAAGGTTTCACCATGTTGGCCAGGCTGCTCTTGAACTCCTGACCTCAGGTAATCCACCCACCTAAGCCTCCCAAAGAGCTGGGATTACAGGCGTGAGCCACAGCGCCCAGGCCCTCCTTCACACTTTTAATTGGGACCCCCCTGTGTCTTGAGGGAGTCTGAGTGGCATTACAGTGGAGTCACTTTGCCATTAATCATATCGCTGAAAGCACTGAGCAGGTGTTCATGCCCAGGTAGGCTGAGCATCTATATCAAGGCTTCCTGAGCTTTCCTGTGCCTTCCATGGTCATTTATTTTACTGTGAAATAACAAATGTTTTTGGGGATACACTAAAGCTACCACATATTTAATATTGACTCTGGAGTTTCAAGTGACTGAAAATCTAATCTCAGTGAACTTTCACCCAGAGTATAATGTTTTCCACTTTCTATTTTTCCTTCCATGTAGCTCCACTCTAGAGATTGATCTAAGAAAGATAATACAAGAACCATCCTGTATCTCAGCAAACCCCACTGAAATCAGTAGGTATCATGCATGTGCGTGTGCGCACACACACACGCGCGCAAATTATCTCTGTAATGTTACTCCATGTCGGATTGTGTGCCTTTGGCCACGCGCACACACACACTTGTGCAAATTATGCCTGTAATGTTACTTATGTCAGATTGTTGCCTTTGGCCAGACTCAGTGATTGTGAATGACATCTCCTGCTTAGGTCATGGAATGTACAGGAGACCTGTTCTTAGTGTTTACCCTGATCCTTCCAATCTTAACTAGGGTTGAGTGCACATTCACAGAGACTAGCAACTCTCGATCCAGGGTTTTGAAAGTCTGAATGGTTGTGTATTAAATGAAAAAGATCGGACCAATATTCCCTAGCCTTGGATGAAACTGTTTGTTTACAAAATGATGTTTTAGGCAGAAGTGAGTTTTCAGAACATTAAAAGATTCCAGTGATAATATTTGCAAATCCTTTCATCTGCATGAAAATTTAGCAACTAAATCTGGCCATTAAAGCATAATCTTTATTTGACCAAAGCATGATATAAAAATGGAATAAACTGTAATTTATCTTTGCTGACAGCTAATTACCTGGAAGTCTGATTAAAGGGAAAACTAAATTTACTTAATTAGTGTTTTGGTGTTTAATCTGTATACATATAAATATGCCTATCTCCTCTCCTACATGAACATTTCTAGAAATAAATTACCATTTTTATTTTGTCCCTTTCAGAGGCTGCCAAGCTGAGGGCAGCATTAGAAGAATGGGTATTTTAGCAACAATGAGAGCAGGTGTTTGCAGACTGTGATCCAGTTAGAGGAGCAGAGTGAGGTAACACAAGAATGGGGTGCTTACCACGAACTAGTTTTCTTTTTTCCCCAATGGCTTCTCCTTTAACTGTGAACAAGAAGAGAGCCAACTGGTGGAGTGAACCAGCCCTGCCAATGAATCCTGGCATGGTGGTGGAAAAATCTGCATAGAATTAAGCCCCTTGAGGCAAGTGGACTTTGATAGACAAGAGGTGGCTTTGAAAACCTTGAAATCATTTGTTTGTTAGCAAGAGTGTTTGGCAGTGTTGCCTTTTGAGAGTTTGAGGAACTGTGCAGTAAGTACAGCCAAAGGCGGAGGAGGTTTTATGGAACTCTGAGCTCCCACCCACACCTTCTGATGCTGCAAAGTTCTCCCGCTACATATAATTTAAACAGGAGACATATGTAACACACCTCAGGTGGTGTAATGAAATCATCCTCTTTTCTGAGCTTCTGAAAGTCAAACATACTTATATTAATTTTTTAAAGTGATCTGAAAGTCATATGATTCTATTCTTGAAATAGAGAGGTTTTCATTACTTAAATGGCAGACCTACTGCTAGTTCAGTTATATGCTTATAAATAATTGGACTAAAATATGATTTTTATAAAGCATTGTAGGTTTTAATCAAAATCCCTACAGAAATGAAAGTCTTAATTAAATCTGAAATTCTACTTCCCAGACCTGAAGTTTCCAGTATTATTTTTTCTTCTCACCCAACATCCTCTATGATTAAAATAGAACATAGGTGGTGAAATCGCTGATTATGTAAAGGATAGCATCATAGAAACAAACCCAAAGCACGTAAAAGTCATTTTAGACTCATGAAAGGTGGAAGATGAAAGAGGCTTGCACAGCATCTTCATCTCAGGAAGACTTTAGGGTCAGGTTCTGTTCATTTCATTACCCTCACTCTTCTCAGTTGCATAATTGGAAGTTCTCTAAAATAACTACTTGTGACAAAATTTCTAAAAGTTGCAGAGTGGAGGCTTTAAAAAGGACTAATATCCTTAATGATTTGATAAAGATTAACATTGCAGTTTTAGGAAGGGTTACTTTTTGCCTACTTCGCAGATGTTCACCCTCTTCTCTGGCAGCCTGGTCAGTCATTTTCTAGAACCGTCTTCCTTCTTTATTCTGCCATTTGGCTGAATGACCCTTAAGGTGACACAAAGTAAAGGGACTATGACAAGGTTAACAAATGTGCAACACAGGTTGCCTGTTTCAATGAAGAAATAAGCTCCATATAAAAGACTATACCTCATTAATACACCTTCTAAGTGGGCAGAGGATGGGAGCACAGAGGGGTCCACAGCTGTAAGTGGAGGCAAACATATGCCATGAAACCCAGCCCAGTGAGGAAGGGGGTGACATGTGGGTTTTAATGGTTAATTTTTTATTTTGTTTTGTTTTGGTTTTTTGTTTTGTTTTTTGAGATGCAGTCTCGCTCTGTCACCCAGGCTGGAGTGCAGTGGTGTGATCTTGGCTCACTGCAACCTCCGCCTCCCAGGTTCAAGTAATTCTTCTGCCTCAGCCTCCCAAGTAGCTGGGATTACAGGTGCACACCACCACACCTGGCTAGTTTTTGTATTTTTAGTAGAGATAGGGTTTCACCATGTTGGCCAGGCTCGTCTCGAACTCCTGACCTCAGGTGATCCACCTACCTCGGCCTCCCAAAATGCTGGAATTATGGGTGTGAGCCACTGCACCCAGCCAATTTCTTTTATGATGTCCAGGTACAGAGAACTTGACATTTTCATTTAAGCACGGACTTGCCCCAAGGACACAATTGCTTTAATATGACTGGGTATGTTAAGCTGTGAATTGTCAGTGCCATAGTAAAAATGGACTTGTGTTTGTAGGTTGTGTCCTGGAGATTGTTGTGAATGATATGGATTTTAGGAAATAATAAACTTGTAATATGTTTGCCTGTGTGACTTCACGCCATGTCAGCTAGAGGAAGTGTGCAGCACATCCAAACCAGACCTTATGGCTTTAATACTTCTGAAGACCAGTGTAAAGATTCTTCCTTCTCAGCACCCAAGTGCTGACAAAAACATGTATTAGTATAGGTCAGAATTAGCATTTTAGTCAGTTATTCTGGAAGTAGAGTAAAAAACAAGTTTTCAGACTCACTTATGTATTTTTCATACGGGCAATCCTTTGAGTCAGGAAACTGGCTAGAGTTAACATTCCATAAATAAAATGGTTTGATGATGATGATGATGCCAAGATGGGCATGGCCTTGTCTCTTAACTCAGGAGGAGGCAGACCTGGGGGCTGAGCTTTAAGTAAAATATGAGTCAGACAGATGAACCCTAGGACAAAGCCACCACCGAGGGCTGTGGGAATGGAGATGAGACCCTGGTCGCCTCCCCTGGAGACTGTGGAGAAGGCTTTACCCTATGGGTGATGGACATGTGATCTGGGGCTGGAAGGTTCAGTGGGATTTTAGGAAGGGGAGAAGGAGGCAGGATCAGGGGAAACAGTTTGATCTGAGACACTGGTGTGAGGGTGGGAGAACTGTCAGTGATATGGGGAGGAACATGGCCTTGAAGGGTGGGAGAGTGCTCTTCCATTCATGACTCACTCAGCTGTCCTGTGTGTGATGAGGTGGAATCCACAGAGGATTCTGTCCTGGATCACACACAAACCCAGCCTTCATGGAGCTTGCGTGTGGTATGGCGTGCTGAGTCGTAGACCCATCACTTAAAATGGCTGTGTTGTTAAATGTCAACTGAGTATCATGGAGATGTTCATGATGGGGGACTACTGTGGTCTAGATCAGCGGTGTCCACTAAAGACATTTCAAGATGGGCTAGGGGCCTGTGGTTCGACCCAGGCCAGGAGGATGTGTAGTTCAGAGTGAGTTGGGTGTCACTGCTCTGCCTTGAACAGGTGCACCCTGGTGTTATAGGACCATCAGGTTTGATTGCCTGTTGCATGGTAAAAGACCACCAATGCACCAAAACAGCAGGACATGGAGCAGACAACGTGTTTAATAATCACAGGGCAGCTGAACAAGGAGACAGGAGGAAACCTCAAATCCGCCTCTCTGAGGAGCTTTACATGGATGTTTTTCAGGGAATTTTGGTTAGGGGGCTTAGGAGCTGGGGATCACTGATTGGAGAGTGTGTGGGAAATGGAATCATGAGGATGTAGAAATTGTACTCCTGCGCTGAGGCCGTTCCTCGGGGGGTGTTTTCAGGCGGGCTGGAGTCAGTGGGCCCATTGCACTGTAGGATCTGGAAAATAGCTCCAAATGGAAGATTTGAGGTTTCTTAACATTAAAGATGTTACCTAGAGAAGTCAGGAGCATGTGGCAGGGGTCACATGACTTCTAAGCAGCAAGCAGCTATCAGAAAGTGGGCTAAAGGACAAGCTGGTTAACATCGCTGTGCTTCTACTTAAAGCTTATGCTTTTGTTAAAAATTTAGCAATTTGGTTTTATTAATTTTATGAGGACGGTTTCCCTGGTGAGCATTTGGCTGCACAGAGGGGGATCCAACAGCTGAGAGTCTGCGGCAGAGGCAGGATCCCACAGCTTCACTGATCACTCCATTTTCCTGTGGCCCCACCACCATCTCTTTTCTTTTCCTGTAACAGTGGGGAGGCCCTGGCCTCCAGCTCAGATCCCAGGAGCCAGAAACAGCAGCTGAGTGTAAATTTGCATTAAGACAGGGGATTCGAGATCAAAAGGGGTGGCTCCGACTCTCCAGACCCCAGCCCCTCCCTGAGTCAGCCCCCCCGCCTGCACCCGCACCCGGAGCGACCCTGCCTGCCCACACTCAGTGGTGGCCACAACCTGCATCTAGCAGGGTGCACCCTGTGCCAGGTGGCAGGAGAGCCTGGAATGTGCTCTCTGTCAGTTCTCAGCTGACCTACAAGGGTAACCACAGTCAAAGCTGTTTTAAGGATGGGAAATTTAAGTAAGGAAGAGGCCGATTAATGTGCCCATGAGGATGTTAACAAGCCGCCTTGGAACTGGAGCCAAGATAGGACTCCAGAGCCTGCATGCTGGACCTCTGGGTGTGTCATCTTTTGCTAGAGCTGAGCACCAGCTTGTCTCAAGAATAGGCTGCTGCATGGCACCTCCCCTCCGCTGGGGTCCTGGAAAGGTTCCCTGGTCTGGGGCATCTGCTCCCAGGCCTGCTGGAAGGTGGAAGTGAGGATGATGACATCCCAGCAGGGCACTGGCAGACCAGCCTGCTCCTATAGCAATGGCTTCCTGCCCTCCTGCCCACTGCCCCTCTGGGCACTGCTGGAGGCCAGTGCTGGTCTCTCCCTGCTACAGAACTGCTTCCATAGGCGGACCTGCTCAGAGCTCAGGTGGAGGGGAAGCAAACCTTTTGGAGTGGCTGTCTTGAGCTACCTCCTTAAAAATTAAAGACAAATTAAAAATTTGTACTTAAAAATGCAGGGACATGGATGAAGCTGGAAGCCATCATTCTCAGCAAACTAAAACAGAAACAGAAAACCAAAGACTGCATGTTCTCACTCATAAGTGAGAGTTGAACAGTGAGATCACATGGACACAGGGAGGGGAACGTCATACACTGGGGCCTATTGGCGGGTAGGGGGGTAAGGGGAGGGAGAGCGTTAGGACACGTACCTAACGCATGCAGGGCTTACAACCTAGATAACAGGTTGGTGAGTGCAGCAAACCACCATGGCATGTGTATACCTATGTAACAAACCTGCACGTTCTGCATATGGATCCCAGAACTTAAGTAAAATTTTTTTTAAAATGCAGATGTTTATGCACTGACTTAAAGATTTAGTAAGGCATGCTTTAATTTGTTTGTTTTTACTTATTGTTTTAAAAGCCAGAGGCCTGACTAGTTAGCTTCTGCCTCCACACATTTTGTTTTTAGAGATATAAACTACAAGTATATCTCAGCAATATGAGGCCAGGAAAGAGATGCTCCGAGCATGCTCTGTAGCCGTGGCCCCTGGGCCGGCAGTGTCAGTGCTACCTGCAGGCTTCAGATCTGCAGAATCGTAGGGCCCAGCCCAGACGCACTGAATCAGACCCATATTTTAACAGGTCCCCTGCATGACCTGTAACCACATTCCAGTTTGTGAAGTCCTGTTTAAAGAAGCAGGCCTGGGATTTGCTTACTATTCGGTGAAACTTTCAATCAAGTTTCTTTTCTCTTCCTCTGTGAAGTGCAGTTATTTTCTTGTAGCAAGAGTCTGGACTACAGTTGTTCTGAATCTTTTGAGTAGATATAGAAGGGGAGATACATGTGCATGCAAGCAGAGGTGCCCAGTATATTGAGAACCAGAGTAATGAACCCCTGCAAAGTGGGAGGGCATTTGGAGAGAGCGAGCCTGCTGAGTTCATCCTCAGCATCAAGGAGTCAGCCCGTTTTTCTAATCTGATGAGGGAATTCTTCCTGACAATTGAGTGATGGAAGGAGGCATTTTAAATCTTTCCATGTGTGTTTCTTCTGGCAAGTGGACAGGCCTTGTGATGAACCCTAGGTCTGATTACCAGGGTCTTTCATGTAAAAGACAAAAACACACTAGACATCTAGCCTATTAAAACTGAACTCCAGTCAAATAAGAGATGATTTCCTGCTGCAAATCAGCAAAAGACCTCCTACACATGGAAGACGACTCTGACACTAACACTGACTTACGGCCAGGAAGCCTGCAGTTTAAATTAAGTTGGAGGACGCTAGCTTTATATGAAAATGGCAGGCAAGTGTCTGTGGCTCACAGAACAAACATGATATACTTCCGTTGCAAGGCCTTTGCATAGAAAATCATCTTCTTTTAGAAAATAAATTGTTGCCAAGTTTTGTTTCCCATTCTACTCTGCCCCTTAGTGTCCAAGGTGAATTCTCCCCGAAGTCCATGAGGATGGGGGTTGTTCAGCACATCATAGATTTGTGAAGCCTTCACCATGTGTCAAGCACTGTGCTGGGCCCAGGGGATTAAGACAACAGGCAAACCACAGTCTCCCTCTGTGCACTAACCCTGGCTCCGTGAAATCAGGAAAGCAGGAGGAAAGAACTCAAGCCAAGTGCACGCCTGGGGAAGTACCACCCCACCTAAGCCCTTTTTCTCAGCTATCTTCCCTATCCAACCACTAGACACACTGGTGTTTCTAGTCGTCTCAACTTGCTCTCTTTTTATTAGTTCCACAATTCTTAGTCTAGTAATAATAGCCATCATTTCTTGAATATTGTCATGTGTCATGTGATAAGCACTGTTTGGTATTTTATATGCATTTTACCTTTTAATACAATGGCCCTACAGGAGGCACTATCTTTACCCTGTTTTATTGATGAGACATTAGGGACTGGGACAGACACTCGTCATCCTGAGCCTAAGCCACTGCAACAGCTTGTAAACTTTCCCTCCTAATTCCAAGCTACTCCTTTCCAGTGTATCCTGCAAATGGCTTCCCTATTAAGATTCCCAAATGATGATTTTGCTGGGTGTCTTTTCTCTTCCCAAAGGTAAACACTATTTTGACACCTTTCACCATCCATTCGAGTTGGCTTGCTTTGAAACTTTGTATAAATAGAATCATGCAATACATATCCTTTTGTGTCAAGCTTAATTTGCCTAAGATTATGTCTGAAAGTCACCTCACATGTAGCACTGGTTTACTCTTCACATTTCTGTAAGGTGTTTTGTTTTAGGAACGTAGCACCATTTATTCCTTCTGCTGTTGATGGATGTGCATGTTTCCAGACTTGATCATTATGCGTAATGCTGAGGACACTCTTGTATGTTCAGTGCATAAATGCGTGCATTTATATTGATGGTTGTAAGCTATGAACATGTACAGCTTTGGTTGATTCTGCCAGAGATTTCCAGAGTAGTTGCACCAATTTATACTCCCATCAGCAGTGGACCAGAATGCCATTTTCTTTACATTCTCTCCTCACCGGCACTTGGGAGGGGTGAAGATGTTTTGGTGGTGGTGGTGTGTTTACCATTCTGGTAGGATCCCATTGTCATTTTGATTTCCATTTCTTAGGTGGCTTGAACACCTTTTTAAATGCTAATGGCCATTTGGGGTAGCCTCCTTAGTCAAGTACTTCTTCAAGTTTTTTGCTCATTTTAAAATTGTATTTTATTCACTCATTTTGTGTTATGTTGTTATTGTATGACTCCCTTATACTTGATCTACAAAAGTTATTTATATATTCTAGATATGAGACCTTCATCAGATATATTATTGCAAATATCCTTTCTCTGTAGCTTGCCTTTTCATATAATATTTTTCACAATGGTGTCTTTTGATGAACAGAATTTTAAAATTTTGATGAAGTCTAATTTGTTAATCTTTGCTTTTTTAGTGTTTTAATGAAATATTTAGTATTATTCAAGATTTTGAAAATGTTTCTGTTTTTTGCTAGAAGCTTTATTATTTTACCTTCAACAGTTAGATCTATGATTGATCCAGAATATCTTTTTGAGTATGGTGTGAGGTAGGGGTCATGATTCATTTATTTTTATATGAATATTGAGTTATTCCAGCCCCATACAGTGAAGACACCATGCTTTCCCTGCATTACTACTGTGAAACATTTGTGAGAAGTCAGGTGACAGGTGGATCTAGTTTTGGACTTTCTATCTGTTCCCCTGGTTTGTTTATCCCTGGACTGAAATCACAATATTTAAATTACTATATTTTAAACTAAGTCTTGTTAACTGGTAGTTTAAGTGGTTTAGATATCATCTTTAAGATTGTCTTTATTATTCTTTGCCCTTTACATTTTCATTAAAATTTTAGAATTGGCTTGTCAAATTATACATACATACTCACATAGTAATTGAGATTGCATTCTATAAAAGATTAAATTAGTAAGAATTTATATATTTACATTATAAAATTTTCCAATTCATGAATGTGATGTACTCTTCCATTTGTTTAGATCATTTTTAATTTCTCTTAACCTAATTTTAATGTTTTCTATGTAAGGTCTTGCTTATTTTTATGAGATTGATTCCTAAGTGTTTGGGGGTTGGTGAAACTAATATAAATGTTTTTATTATTTTATTTCCATTTTCTGTTTTTTCTATTTAATTTCTATTCTGTTCATTTTCTATGTGTTTATATGAGTGAAATGGAAATACAATTAGCACTAATTTTATATTGACTTTGCATTTTCTTAGTCCTTACTTAAAACTTGGCATTTTATTTTATACCATTTTGTAGTTTTATCTGGAGGTTTCTTTTTCCTGTTCTCACAGTACTTAGCCCAATGTTGACCAAATAAATGCTTAAGAACTTGTGGATTTGTTGATTAATGATTTATTTAAAGAACTTTAGTCGTAGCTGGGTTACTTTAAAAGTTCTAACTTGGTCTAGCACAGTGGCTCTTGCCTGTAATCGCAGCACTTTGGGAGGCTGAGGTGGGAGGATGGCTTGAGGCCAGGAGTTTGAGGTTGTAGTGAGCTGTGATCGTACCACTGCACTTCAGCCTGGACAACATAGCAAAACCTCTTCCCCCATGCCCCTCACCAAAAAAAAAAAAAAAATTTGAACTTATTAGATTCATCTTTTCAATAGTCAGACAATTCTAAGAAGTTAAATGTAACTGAATTCCATGGGCTTCTCAATCATTTTAAAAATTACAACTTTTAAAACAAAATAATTCCTGAAGTAGATATGCACATTTTCCTGCAAATGTTTCTATACTATATCACATCTTGCTGAAGGTCATTTTGGTTAAATTAATGTAAAATGCAGACTGCATGAAATAAAGAATAAAAATAACAAAATAATAGCAAATAGAAAGAATTAAGAAAATATGGGAAGGCGATTAGTAAATTTTGTTGAAATTTGACACTACTTAATTAGTAGCTCAAATTTCCTGAAGCTTGAGGCTTTACGATCTAGACAATATTACATTGAATTTTAGGAGTTTAAAAATATAATTAAAAGTTTGTTGGGCAAAAGTTTTACCCACACCTAGCACATCATAGACAACATTACTGATAAAATGAAATTAAGCTACTGTATTTTATTATCCTCATAATATATTTTAAATGAACCATGAACAATGAATAGTTAACCTATAGTAAAAGCAAGAGGTTACAGTAAAAAGAAATGTATCTAAAATTAAAAAACATACACAGTAGTTCTTCTTTGATTTTAAACCAAACATGTATGTGCCTGTTTCATTAATGCGTTATCTTTAGAAAGTAATGTGGGGCTTTCTTTTTTTTTTTTTTTTTTTTTTNTTTTGCAACTGAAATAAGATTCATTTAATCAGCTATCATAGTTCATCTGTTAAATTACAGCACTTTGCTGTCCATTTTGTAAAATAATCTTCAAACTAATGAAGTAAGGTCAATTGCATGCAATTTTATTCTAACCAAATTGCTGTTAATTGCATCAATGGCTTTGGTAAGGTCAATAAATGTTGCCTTTTTATATCCTCTCCTGAAAATGGCAGAAAGTAAACGCCTTTTCTCTGTAATGTCTTCAGGCTCGAGGCAACTCATAGCAGGTGGACTATTCGACTTTCATTACCTGATTTGAAAATGTTCCATTTCTAAAGAATTGTGGGAGGTATTGGAGTCACCAAAGCACTTTTAGAAAAGGCATCTTTTGGCTGGGCCTGGTGGCTCACGCCTGTAGTCCCAACACTTTGGGAGGCTGAGGCGGGTGGATCACCTGAGGTCAGGAATTCGAGACCAGCCTGGTCAACATGGTGAAACCCCATCTCTACAAAAAATACAAAAATTAGCTGGGCCTGATGGCACATGCCTGTAATTGCAGCTTCTCGGGAGGCTGAGGCAGGAGAATCACTTGAACCTGGGAGACAGAGGTTGCAGTGAGCCGAGATTGCACCATTGTACTCCAGCCTGGGTGACAAGGTGAAACTTCATCCAAAAAAAGAAAAAAAAAAAAAAAGAAAAAAGAATAAGAAAAGACATCTTCTCAGAAGTGCTCCCTTGTTACTCTTGAATTATGTCAATGATGTCCCTCAAATAGGGACAAACTTCTACTGAACAACTCAATGTAGATTGTGGACCTCGACTTGTTAAAATTTTAATTTTTATGGTAATCAGTCTACAGCAGGTCGTCTGTTCTCCTTTAACCTGTCTTACAATAAACAGTAAATGTTTGTATGTCAGCGCAGCCATAGTTCTACTATGAGGTATACTGGCTGGCTCACCTGCTCAGCCGTGCAGCCTAGGTCAGTGTAAGAAAGGGACATGTTACCTGGACCCAGGGAGGGTTTGGACCTTGCTGTGACCTTATTCCTGCTGCAGACCTGACCCAGTCTTTAGGACTTGATTGCGTCTCTACAAGCTTTATGCTTTAAGATACACTTTTCTGACCATCTCGATTTGTACACTGTGAACACTCAGTGGTTTCTGAAAGGGTGGAGATGGGTCCGAAAGGTGTCATGTGAGCCGTATTGCAAAGAAACCCCAAAAACACAACAAGTGAGAGATACAGGAGGAAGTAAGAGCAGTGACTGGAGGCGGAGAGAGACTGTGGCACTCGACGTGTGGGGGCCGTTCCCTCAGACCTCTGGGAGAGTTGCACTTATCCTATTGTTTTTGCCTTCACATAAGGTCACAATCACTATTAGAGTCTGTTTGCTATACTCATTACTAATATTGACTTAACAGTTCAAGAAACAATATTTCTTCTTTTTCTTTTCTTTTCTTTTTTTTTGAGATGGAGTCTAGCTCTGTCACCCAGGCTGGAGTGCAATGACACGATCTTGGCTCACTACAACCTCTGCCTCCCAGGTTCAAGCAATTCTCCCACCTCAGCCTCCCAAGTGGCTGGGATTACAGGCAGCCACCACCATACCCGGCTAATTTTTGTATTTTTAGTAGAGATGAGGTTTCACCATGTTGGCCAGGCTGGTCTTGAACTCCTAACCTCAGGTGATCCACCTGCCTGGGCCTCCCAAAGTGCTGGGATTACAGGCGTGAGATACTGTGCCTGGCCAAGAAACAATATTTTTCTTTTAGCACAGAATAAGCAGAAATACTATTAGTAGCTAGCTGAATTCAGGAAATATGATGCATGTGCTGGTGGACATAACAAAGAAGACTGCAGACAGCACAGAAGGACAGCACAGAAGGACAGCACAGAAGGCTGGCACCGAGGGTGGCGGAGGGAGTCCTTGGTGCGCTCTGGGACAAGCCCCCTGCGTGCTGGGTGTTTCGGGTGGTCTGTGTCCCTGTGCAGTATCAGTCGTGTGAAGCCTTCACAAGGCATTCATTTAGTTAGCATTTCAGATTTGCCAACCCTGTTGGCATTGGGATAAGGGTTAGAGATACAGAGAAGCACCCCTGCCCCAGAGGAGATCACCGCCTGGTGAGAAAACCAGGATGGGTTTCTACTCACCCCCTGCAAGTCCTTGATCAAAGGTTCCTTCTGCAGGAGCCCCCGGCTCCTGCCTTCTGCTGTGTCCTGCTCCTCATCTACGCTCCTGGCCCCTCTTCCCCTGCCTTATCCTTTATGGCACCTTTGCCTTTCCAGCTTAGTTTCAGTGGCTTGTTCGTTTTCACTTCCCCTCACTAACACACAAGCTCCCAGAGAGCAGGGGATTTTGCCATTTTTTGTTCACTTGTTTCCACCAAGATACTCTAAGTACTTAGAACAATGTCTGGCATGGTGAGCCCTCAAAAGTATTTATGGAGGGAATGAATGACCTCGTGAATAAATGAATGTATGAAGTACTAATAGATGGGTGAGCATGGAACTCTGTGATAAGGCACTTTCCCAAACACAGGACTTAATGAGAGACACTCAGATAGTCCAACACTACAGTACTTGAGTTAGCGAAATGTTTTGACTCATCAAGGAAGCCTTTCTGGGAAGTATAAATGTCCGCATTAAAACCGGAAAGTCTAGAATGCCATAGGAAGGTACAGAGGACAGGAACAATTTCCTTGGGCACGTGAACAATTTCCTTGGGCAGGCAGAAATGATCGAGCTGCAGGCCGCCAGAGGACCGCGTGCAGGGGAAATTTGCTTTTCTGAATGCTGCTTGGCTTTGAGATGTAAGATTTAGATGTTAGACACTTTCTAGCTCATTTTACTATGCCAATAGTGATCCTCTCTTTCTTATGTCTTTAAGAATTGAAGCTGTCATGAATCTGTTTTCAAGCTGCCATTTGGTAGTTGGAATAGTGTGTTATATTAACTTTACTTATTCTTAAAATATCATCTTGGTGCCCAGGATGACACTCTGCCTGAGAAGCTAGCAAGGAGCCACTCCCTGTGGGATTTGCGAGAAAATTCAGCCATCTCTAGACCCCGAATTCCAAGCCTCTTTCATCTCCTAAGACTCTACACTTTGATTTAACTTCTTGAGTGACTTCCTTCAATTTCTTCTTTTCACAACAACAATTTCAGGCCCAGGGTATCACCCTCTTTCTGGGGCCAGCTTGACCCCAAACCCATACAAGATGATCATTCCAGACAGACAAAATTCTCAGGGCCTGAAAACTTACTTAGAATGTGCCAACATAGAATTGCAAATGCGTGTGTTGCTGCCTCTGAAAACTCCTTGATTTAGTGCTGTCCAGCAAAAGACTTGATATCGTATGTTAGTTGGCTCAGCTCTATATAAAGAATCTGAAAGCACAGTAGAAGATGGTTGCCTTGTGTTAGGTTAGAAAGGCGTTAACAACGAGTTGTTTTCTAAGTGACCGGCATGTGTGATTTATGACTGTATTCCAGAAAAATTCAATTATGTGACATAAATAAGTACAGAGTTAGTATGGGGCTTCAGAATTACAGGAAGCAGTATAAATATTGCCCTCACCCTCCAGAATCCATCACTGACAGCCTGCTTTGGACCTGCCTTCTGCTGTGCGCAGAATTTTTATTGAGTTTGATGAGATTCTGTGTAATAAGATGCTGGATTCCGCGGGCTAATGGCCTGCGAGAAGATTTGAATGTTGAGATTCTGTATAGTAAGATGCTGGATTCCGTGGGCCAGTGGCCTATGAGAAGATCCATATAATAAGATGCTGGGTTCTGCGGGCCAGTGGGCTATGAGAAGATTTCAGTGTTGAGATTCTGTATAATAAGATGCTGGATTCTGTGGGCCAGTGGCCTATGAGAAGATTGGAGTGTTGAGATTCTGTATAATCAGATGCTGGGGCTATGAGAAGATTTCAGTGTTGAGATTCTGTATAATCAGATGCTGGATTCCATGGGCCAGTGGCCTCTGAGAAGATCTGCGCGTGCCTACTTGATAGTTACCTGTTGGAATGCAAGTTGTCATTGCAAGATTCATTTCTAGTGACAATAACAAGCAGACGCCGACTAACAGCACACTGCCCACCACCTGCTCAAGATACCCAATAAAGTGTATTTGTTCCTCATTTTCTCTGAAAAGTCTCCACCTGAAGGTCGCAGTGAGATAGACCATGACAGTGAAAGGACGTTTGAGGTTTCTTCCTGCCTGCATTGGTGAGGATGTCAGGAAACTTGTGAAACCACGGTCTTTTGTTTGCATTAGAAAATGCATGTGAGATGACAGGTCAACATCAGCAAGGCATAACTTACCAGAGACAAAGACAATGCTTTATGTCAGTTAGAAAAGTGAAAGTTTTGAAAAACACCTGAGCAAGGAAATCTTGAGAATAATTGATAGCAAAAAAAAAAAAAAAGAGCGAGAGAGAGAGAGAGAGAGAGAGACTTGGGGTTTTAGCTTCATAGGGACCGACCCTGAGACATTGCTGCTGAAGCTGCAATGAATAGGTATTTTGTCCAAATAAAAGGAAGTAATTTAATCGTTGTTCACGTATTGCCCATCATTGGTAAGCCCTTGGGCATCCACTTACACTTATAAACTTATTTAACCCACACATAGCATTATGAAGGAAGCATTATTATCTCTGCCTTACAGATGAGGAATTGGAATGGAAGACGTAGTAGGTAACTCGCCCAAAGTCATAGAGGGTACCGAATGCACCGCTGAGTTTCGAGTCTGCAGTTTGTCTGCCGTGATGGCTCACATCTGGAGTGACTTTGTGATCATCAGGACATTTAGATTTACCCAAGTCCCAATACAATTTCCTCCCTGTGAAGCCTTAGAAATTCCTCAGAACTGTCTTTAGTAGTAGAGTCATGCAATATGATTGGCAGATTAATGTACAGGGAGGAGTTGGAGCATGCATGGAAAATTTTCTGATTTTGTTGTCTTTGAGATGCTCTTCGATGTCACAGAAGGAAATGCATGATCAGTGTCGGTGTCCTTGTCAAGAGATGGCTCTCTTCCTTTCTTAGGGGAGGACACAACCCCTGAGACAAGGAGCTTTCCCATTAGAGTTGTTGAGAAACGGACTGACGAGATCAATAATTGTTTCCAAACAATGGGGCACATCAGCAGCTTCCCAGGGTCATGGTAAGGTGACAGGTGGGGGCAGATGTGGACAGAGACCCAGAAGGATCCTGACTAAAAGGGAACTCGTTGCATGTCATGATCCCTTTGTCAGTCATAGGAGACATTTCTATTGGCCTTGGTTGACCTGGAGCCACATTGTTATGAAAACAAGAGCTTGGCCATGTCTGGAGTTAGTGTGATTTTGAAGTGTACAGTTTACCAAATTTAAACATTAAAAAAAAAATTTATTTTTACCAGTTTGGCTTTTGCAAGTGACTCTGACAAAATAGTTCTGCGTTCAGATATCTGGCTTTTCTATGACAATTTGAAAACCTTGGCCTTATAAGAAAATCTCCGCCAACACTTGTTGTATGTTCATGTGCTTTGTGAATATTAATTTCACTGAATTGAAAAGTCAAAAGTCCATTTTTATGATATAGCTTTGTTTTCTTGACTTTTCTCCAAAATTATTACTAGAATCTCATGTTTTAAAAGTCTGATAGGAACATACCCAACATATTTTTTTAAGTAATAAAGCAGAAGAGGAAACAATTAGAAATCAGAGTGTGTAGCATGAGTGAGGGTAAATATCATTTCCGGAAATCTTTATTTCAATTGTGTGTGTATGTAATTAGATTGTAAAATTTATTTGTTATTTATTTATTTTTGAGAGGGAGTCTCGCAATGTCACCCAGGCCGGAGTGCAGTGGCGCGATCTCGGCTCACTGCAACCTCTGCCTGCCGGGTTCAAGCGATTCTCCTGCGTCAGCCTCCTGAGTAGCTGTGATTACAGGCACCTGTGACCACGCCCAACTAATTTTTTGTATTTTTAGTAGAGACAGGGTTTTACCATGTTGGACAGGCTGGTCTCAAATTCCTGAACTTGTGATTCACCTGCCTCGGCTTCCCAAAGTGCTGAGATTACAGGCATGAGCCACCACACCCAGCTGTGAAATTTACTTTATACTGTGGAATGTGAGTGAAATTCTGAAAGCTATTGGATTATGGCTTGTTCAGAGTAATAACCCTATAGCCTAAACCACAAACATGAAGTCAGCCAACTACTGTGACGTATGCCAAGCACAGGAATCTGGAGAAGTGTGAGCCTCCTGGCTCCCCACTGGGACGTTTTCTTGGGGCGCTAGACCAGTGGTTCTCAAAGTGTGCTCCCCAGGGCAGCAGCATCAGCCTCATTTGGGAAATTCCTAGAAATGCAGATTCTCAGGCATCCTATCCCAAGTCCACTGAATCAATATCGCTGGGGGTGAGGCTCAGCAATCTATGTTTTAACGCTTTTCCTGTTTGCCCCTACAATATTCTCTGGCAGCGCTTGTGGCTGCAGTGTTTACCCTGAGATAACTTTGCCACGAAACATCTCACTTTTGTTACTGTTTTTGCACCGTTCTAGCATATCATCTTTGGAAACAAAAGCCATCATTCTATTGACAGCATTCTGGTTTTAGTAGTTGTATTTCCATTGACAAAACATAGTCATTCTTGATCGCTGAAAATGTCAAATTCTAGAAAACATCGCATTCCTACGCGTGATGTTAACATCGTTCTCAACAGTTGTTGGCCAAAGATTCATTAGATGAATTCGATTTTCCCAAAATAGATGATTCTGATGTTAGTAACAAGAACAGTTTTTATATTTCACTTTCACATTGAAAATCAGATTTGCTTCAGCCTCAAAGAGTATGTTAATATACAATTAAATGAGCATTGACAGCAGGCTGCATTTTTTTTTTTTTTTCTAAACAGGAAAAGGGTTGAGCCTCGCAGGTAGTTCTCCTCCGATATGTGGCCTCTGAAAGAATACCTGGCCAGCCAGGTATGAAGGTGGACCATGACCTCCCTATCTCAGCTCCATACCTGCACAATATCCATCAATCCCATAGGCATTTAGGCCTAGAAGCTAATCATGGTGCCGTGTTTTTTTGCTTGTTGATTCGTTCGTTCATTCGTTTGTTTTTGAGACGGAGTCTCGCTCTGCCACCCAGGATGGAGTGCAATGGCCCAATCTCGGCTCACTGAAACCTCTGCCTCTGGGTTCGAGTGATTCTCCTGCCTCAGCCTCCTGAATAGCTGGGATTAAAGGCACACATCACCACGCCCAGCTAATTTTTGTAGTTTTAGTAGAGATGAGGTTTCCCCATATTGATCAGGCTAGCAGTGGTTTTTTCTTTACTTCTGTTGCTAAAGTTTGTAACTAACTTTGTGTCAACTATTTATTTTATTTATTTATTTTGAGATAGAGTTTTGCTATTGTCACCCAGGCTGGAGTGCAATGGCACAATCTCAGCTCATTGCAACCTCCGCCTCCCGGGTTCAAGTGATTCTCCAGCCTTAGCCTCCTGAGTAACTGGGATTACAGACACCCACCACCCTGCCCGGCTAATTTTTGTATTTTTAGTAGAGACGGAGTTTCACCATGTTGGCCAGGTTGGTCTCAAACTCCTGACCTCCGGTGATCCACCCGCCTCGGCCTCCCAAAGTGCTGGGATTACAGGCGTGAGCCACTGCGCCCGGCTTCAACTGTTACTTGATCAACCCTCAACAGAATGTGGAAGTTAGTGAATTGCTGACACTGCCCTTGGCTTGCTATTTCCCCGCTGGCCTCTCTGTGCCCAGCCCAACTCCAAGCTGCCACATGCCCCTGCCTTTCAAAGACTCCACATTCTGGCCTGACTTTTCTTGCTAAATTTTCTTGCTAAACATAATTCTTAGCTTCCCTGATTTCTCAGAAAAATGTCCACCAGGTGTTTATTCAGGTGTCTCATTGTTATACTCTGATAAATAAACACATCATACTAATGATGTAGCAGATATATACATTTATTTATTTATTTATTTATTTAATTTATTTATTGAGACAGAGTCTCACTCTGTCACCCAGGCTGGAGTGCAATAGCATGATCTTAGCTCACTGCAACCTCCGCCTCTCGGGTTCAAGCCGTTCTCCTGACTCATCCTCCCGAGTAGCTGGGATTACAGGCACCCACGACCATGCCCGGCTAATTTTTGTATTTTTAGTAAAGACAGGGTTTCACCATGTTGCCCAGGCTGGTCTCGAACCCCTGACCTCAGGTGATCTGCCTGCCTTGGCCTCCCAAAGTGCCAGGATTACAAGCATGAGCCACCGCACCCAGCCAAATATATGCATTTAATAGGGACTCTTTGATGCCTGAGGGCTCATGTTATCAATTGTGAACACAGAACAGGCCTATGGGAGGGGTGTTTGTTTTTGGGGGGGATGGGGGATGGGCAGCTGGATGGGAGTTGGGGGTGGTCTCCTGTTCATCAAATCAGCCCAGGTAGATGATTGCTTTCTCTGCCTCAGTCAGATTTTGTGACAAGGTAAAAAGCCAGCAGTAGATTCTTGAGTAGTTGATAAATGATACTACAATTCTTTTCTCAATTCAAACTCTTGGTTGATCTTTGTCCTCTTTGTATAACCTTCATCTCTTTTGAAAAATGTTAGTTCAGCAACTAATAGTTCAGTTTAATTAGCTGATCCATTAAACTTGGGTAGTGGCTCACCCAGAAAAAAAAGCATTTGAATTTTTGAATGCCACTCAGAGCTCTTCGATTTCTTTGCAGAAATACTCAACCTAGATTCTTTTACATTCTCTACCTCAGAACCTCACAGAGTACTTGGAAATTTTTTCTGATGAAGTTTCACCTACACTTAATGTAATAAGTAAACACACTCCACGAGAAGTCACTCTAAGAAAGTGAGCGTGGATGTCTAATTACTTAGGCACAGTTAGTTTCCTAGCCTGACAGGTGTGGAAACACCTTTCACACTCAAAGCCTGCAGAGGCTTGCACGAGCTCACCTGAGCGTTCTGAGGCACCTCCCTGTGCAGTTTTGGAACCCTGTGTTAGATTCAAATGTCTGTTCCTGATACCAGGGAGGTTTTAGCTCTCTGTCAAAAGAAATGCTCTTTCATCTTCAAATCAAATGTTGAAGTGGGCCGGGCATGGTGGCTCACACCTGTAATCCCAGCACTTTGGGAGGCCGAGGGGGTGGATCACCTGAGGTCAGGAGTTCAAGACCAGCCTGGCCAACATGGCGAAACCCCGTCTCTACTGAAAAATACCAAAATTAGCCAGGCGTGGCGGCGGGCACCTGTAATCCCAGCTACTCGGGAGGCTGAGGCAGGAGAATTGCTTGAACATGGGAGGCAGAGGTTGCAGTGAGCCGAGATTGCGCCACTGCCCTCCAGCCTGGGTGATAGAGTGAAACTCTGTCTCAAAAACAAAAACAAATCAACAAAACAAAACAAAACATGTTGCAGTGAAAAAAAAATCACCTCTTCCTCCTACTCTGAGGGTGGTATTTCTGCCCATTCTCCTGAGTAGGCTCGGGCTTCTGAAAGGAGAGAAAGTGGGAGTGGTTGAATATTTCATGACTCTCACTGGTGAAGGCCCACTTGCAGACTGGTCCTGCATCCAGCCATCCTGAATGTTCAGGTCTGTGTGCTGTGGAATGGCCTGTAGAGCGATTCCTCCCTGAGTCCCTGGAACAGACACCTCTGAGTCCAGGCAGAGCAGGATTTCAGGAGCCAGGGATTAGCTGGCCAGGTGTACACCCAGGCAGGTACCTGTGACCCATGATTTCAAGGGTGACAGAGAATGCCTCTTTTCCAGACACCAAGCAAACGAACCAAAACCAAATCTACACAAACAAGACCTTTCCCTGTAACTCTCTTGATTGCTTTCATCTTGTGCTTTGAAATAGGGAAAATGCATAGACATAGCGGGAAGCCAGAGGGGCTGTCATCCTGGTTTTATGATGCAGGGAGGAGGAATTTATCAAGCGCTGTCCCTGAAAACAGGCTTTAATTGGACAGGGTGAGGGATGTAAAGAGGAGAAAGACGGCAGACCACAGAGAGAATAGATGCGCTAGCAGAGATGAGACCACCCCCCAGGGGGCGGGGAGAGCCTCAATCAGAGTCCCTTACCAGAGGTTTGCTCTGGGGCAGCCCCCGTGGAGGCTGCTGCCTGCTTTCATGTTGCTGGATCACATTCTCCAGGCGGAAATGGTTTGGAGGATCCTGGAATTTGAAGGCTGGTACTTGCTGATCATGGCTGCGCGTGAAGCGTAACGCAGGGCGGTTTGAGACATCTTCCTCGGGGAGTTTTGAGAGGAACCTAGAATGCCTTATTAGGAATGAGGTTATTGCAGAGCATGGGTTTTCTGAAAGACAAGGCAAGCACACAGCCATCTGGCCAGCACTCACCACTCCCTCCACTGCCCCACCATGAGCCGCCCCCAACGTGCAGTGCGTGTGCTGAACACACCATGCCTGGCCATGTGTGGGCAGTCCCTTCCTAGCCCATCTCCCAGACTGGGGTCGCCCTGGATGACAGCATCACCCTTGTGCCTTGTTCATTTACCTATTCAGATACGAAGTCAAGATACTGTGGATGTCCAGAGATGCTTTTTAAAAAATTGCTTCCTGGGGAATGGCCATTAACACATTGGTTGACATGGTCAAAATTTAATTTGCAAACAGAAGCCAAAAGAGACAGCTAAACCTTTTCATTGGAAGCAATTAAAATAGGAGAGCAACGAGACTGAACAGTTGATAGTTTGCCAGTGCAGGTTCTGCTCTGTGAGGCACGTCCAGGACCCCCTGCATCAGTGTCAGTCGGCGCATGGGGGTTATAGTGCACCATCCTGGGAATGCATCACATGTAGGTGTGCTTGGTTACAGACCAGCTTCCCCGCCCCCCAGGCTCAGGCCTTTGCAGACAGAAATCAAACCTGCCTGGATTAGCACAGCCCTGGGGACTGACCCTGGAAATGGAGTTTGCGTCTCTTCCCCTTTTTGCCTGTCTTTATCACTCACAGCTCAGTTAGTGCCTGTTGGCATCTCCTTCCTGGCCCTGCACCATCCGCTTCCTCTCCCGTTTTCTTTCTTCCTCCCATTCTTTCATTTAAAATAATTCCAAGTATGAGCAAAAAATAATTTTAATGGGATGAATACACTGAATTATGGTCTTAATTGTGTGCTCAAAGGGAGTAAACTTACAACACGAAGAGCCAGAATAGAAAGTTCATAATCTGTGCACCACCTCTTCCTAATTAATTCATTTTTCTGTAAGGGCCAGCCTATAAGAAAATGTAGAAATAACAATTTAATTCTATTTTATTCTGTTTTATTTGATTAATTCTTACTCAATTAGATCCCATGACTTTATGGAAGGAGAGGCCATGGTGCTTGCTTCGTGAGGCGGTTGTGAGGAGCCATGGCTATGAACGGGCGCCTGGCCACTGAGGTACATTTCACAGATGCTGGTGCTGTCTCCCTCTGTGTGGGCTTGGCCTCGCACATGGGCATGATTTGCGCTAAATGTGGAACCGTGTGGATTTTGCAGGTAGATTCTAGTTTTTCTGAACAATTTTTGCATTTATTTCTGCATGTGCTCATTTAAAAATGCTGTCATTGTAGTAGAGCACGCATAATAAAATGGACTATCTTAGCCATTTGTCAGAGACCAGTTCAGTGGCATGAGGGCATTTACACTGCTGTGCAGCCATTACCGCCATCCATCTCCAGGGCTTTTTCCTTATCCTGAACTGAAACTGCACTAATTCAACACGCGCTGCCTATTCCCTTCTCCCCCAGCCCCTGGCACCCACCATTCAACTTTCAGTCTCTGAGTTTGACAACTCTAGGAACCTCATCTCACTGGAAGCTGATGGTATTTGTCCTTTGTGCCTGGATTATTCCATGTAGCGTAATGTCCTCCAGTTTTATCCATAGGTTCATCCTTGTTGTAGCCTGTGTCAGAATTTCCTACCCTTTTAAGGTGGTGAGTGCTAAGTTTTTAACTGATTGCCTTATAAGCCAAAATGTTAGAAACCAGCCTATTTTCACACAGGAGGCTGTGCTTCCAGAAATCTGCCTAACCCTGTCACGTTGCTCTGTCACACCGTCAGGCTTTTAATGAGAACACATGAAGAAACCACAGGTTTTCGAGTTAGACAGACTCTACTTGGAATCCTAGCTCCACGACCACCTGCTGGGTGACCTTGGGGACATTATTTCATGTTTATGAGATTAGGACAGGGATAGTAAATACCTCATAGTGTTTTGTAGATCAAATGAGCTAAGGTTTAAAAAGTGCGTAGCTAGCAAGGGAGAGAGGTGAGCTTTCTAAGTGTCTGCCCTCCCCTGGGATGGGATATCCTCATTGTCACTGTTGCACACGAGCCATTTTAAGGAAAAGGTGTATTTTTCAGGTTATCTTCCCTATGCCAAGGGCCGTATGAATGCATTGACACAAGGGCTGTGCTTTCCCTGATGGCAACCTTGTTAACTCATGCTTCTGTCTTTCCCCTCCACACTTTGAGAGAAGGGGCTGACATTATAGTTCTTTTTTTTCCTTTTCTTTTCTTTTCTGTGTTTTTGTTTGTTTGTTTTGAGACAGAGTTTCGCTCTTGCTGCCCTGGCTGGAGTGCAATGGTGCTATCTCAGCTCACTGCAACTTCCAACTCCTGGGTTCAAGCAATTCTCCTGCCTCAGCCTCCCAAGTAGCTGAGACTACAGGTGCCCGCCAAAAGGCCCAGCTAATTTTTGTATTTTTAGTAGAGTCGGGGTTTCACCATGTTGGCCAGGCTGGTCTCAAACTCCTGACCTCAGGTGATCTGCCCACCTCAGCATCCCAGAATGCTGGGATTACAGGCGTGAGCCACTGTACCTGGTCGACTTTATAGTTTTAATTCTTTCAACAGATATCTCTAAGTACTCATTATGTGACAGATACTTTGAAGGCACCGTATTGAACCATAGGAATTTGGTCCTGAGCAAGTGAGGGACTTAATGAGAGCACATGGACTTGCAAACTGAGAACCCGTCTCAGGGACTGGAAGACTCTGACAGAAGAGAAGTGTGAGTCCGGGGGAGAAGAGGGTAGACAGTTCTGGATGGAGGATCAAGAAACGTTTTCTTAAGGAGGTGACATTTGAGCAGAGGCTGGTGTGAAGTGGGGGAGTGAATCAGGAAGAGTGCCGGGGGGAAGTGTTCTAAGCAGAGGGAAGAGCAAATTCTAGAACCCTTGAGTGGCAAAATAAGCCTGGCACATCCCAAGGGCAGGAGGTCGACCACAGTGGCGAGAGGATGTTGGCCCAGGTGGAGCAGTAGGAAATGGAGCGAGGCAGGACCCGGGAAGGCACCATGGCTGCGGATTTGTATCAACTGAGCTTTATTCACTACGGTTTTAGTATGAGCCTTGTTACAGACAAAATGTTGTGGAGCTCCTAACCTCCATTGTGGTAGCATTTGGTGGTAAATTATCTGGGGGGTGATTAGGGTTAGATGAGGTCACAAAGGTGTGGCCCCATGATGGGATTAGTGTCCTTATGAGAAGAGGAAGAGGCCGGGCGTGGTGGCTCACGCCTGTAATCCCAGCACTTTGGGAGGCCAAGGCTACTCGGGAGGCTGAGGCAGGAGAATGGCATAAACCTGGGAGGTAGAGCTTGCAATGAGCTGAGATCATGCCACTGCACTCCAGCCTGGGCAACAGAGTGAGACTCCGTCTAAAAAAAAAAAAATGGAAGAGGAGGAAGAGACACCAGAGCTAGAGCTTTTCCTCTGTCTCCGTCCAACGTACAGACTCAGTGAAAAGGGGGCCATCCACAAGCTAGGAAGCGAGCTCTCTGCAGGAACAGAAGCTGCTGGCACCTGGCTTGGACTTCCAGCCTCAGAACTGTGAAATGTCTGTTGTTTAAACTATTCAGTCATTGGTATTTCGTTATGGCAGCTGGAGCAGACCAATGCAAGCTTTTCTTTCTCCAAATGATTCTGGTGACCTCTTAAGACCTTTCTCTATGTCTCCCACCGAGTTTGTAAATAGATCCTACCCTTTCATGAATGGACGCAGAGTGAGGAAGAGTCAATACCTTCACACTCAGGGCACATGTACTCACCTGCTGGCCCACCTTGAGGAGCCCAGCCAGGTCAAGTGCCAGGAGAGGCAAGGTTGGTGCAATTCACATGCCCCCACTGACCCCACCACTCGTAGCTGCCTGGGCCCCACCAGCCTTCCCAGAAACCATGTGCATTTGCGCTTAGCCAGACAGCACACGGTGGGAGGCTTCTTTGCTCATATGGTACTTTCAAGAATCTGCGGCATTGGGTAATTTGTTGGCCATGTGGAGATTCTGATGTGCGGTGAAGAGCTGCTGGGCTGAGGACCTGAGCAGATGGTGGTCATTAATAGCACCAACATGTAACCAGCCTTAATTGTGCTGGAAGGACTGAGGCCATTGATGGTTGTTCCATACTTTGGTTCTACTTAAAAAATACTTTTAGCAGGAAATAATTCACTATACAAGGCAGCGTTAGCAAAGAAATATCAGACTCTCCGTAAGTGCGATTTTCCTACCCCTGTGTTTTAACAACTATTCCTAGTATTTAGAAATACATAGTCTCTCATTAGTCATCATGTGGGTAAAAGTGAGAAGGGTTTTTTTTTTTTCTCAGTGGATCAAGACTAGTCTTATGAGATTTAAAATCTAGAAGCTCTGCTAAAATTGTATATAGCAACGCCTGTGAATATGTGAACCAAATGAGAAAGACATTTGTGTCCTAGAGCAGAAACTTAGATTCAGCTCTTTATTCACACAATGAGCCTTCCTGGTTAATTGACTTGCAATGGTAGTTTCAGGGATCCAGCAGTAGTTCTGACCGGAGCAGGTCTGTCTACCCACTGCCTCTAAAGCTAGTCTCTCCAGTTAATAGTTTGCAGCGTGGGCCTCATTAGGCCAAAGAACTTCTGCCCATACAATAGGCTGTAATCCTCTGTATTAGTGTGAGGTGATTTGGCTCCTAACTGGGGAATTTTTCTCCTCTTATTGTGTGGTACAGTAGAAATCATATAGTTTCTCCGCATTTGGCTCTTGGAGAAAGGCAGGGATTCTAGATCATGTTCCTTACCTCTGGAGGGATTCCTACGTTGTTTTGGGTGTCTTACAACAAACACTTTTAGCGACAGACAAGTCAAATTATTAATAATAATAAACTTAATAGTTGTTGACTACTGTGTGCTTAAGAATAGTTCTGGGCCATTTTCTTGCATGAACTCAGAATTCCCACAACAACTCTATAAGGCAGGTATTCTTATCCATATGTTGCATATGAAGAAACTGAGGCCCAGAGTGATTAAGCTTCATTTAAAAAGCGTGAAATGGGGGAGAGAATCATGAAGAGTGCCAGGGGAAATGTTCCAAGAAGAGGGAAGAGCAAATTCCAGAACCCTCCAGTGGCAATAAGGCTGGCACATCCCCAGGGCAGGAAGTTGACCACAGTGGCCAGAGGATGTTGGCCCAGACAGAGCAGTAGGCAATGGAGTGAGGCAGGATCGGTATTGTACCAGTGCTAAGATAAAAGCCCAAGCAGTTAAATTTGGAGTCCAGACTCTTAATCATTGATATGATTTGGCTCTGTGTCTCCATCCAAATCTCATGTTGAATTGTAATCCCTAGTATTCCAGGAAGGACCAGGTTGGAGGTAATTGGATCATGAGGGCAGTTTCCTTCTTGCTGTTCTCCTGATAGTGAATGAGTTCTCATGAGATCTGGTGGTTTTAAAGTGTGATGTTTCCCCCTTTGCTCTCTCTCACCCTCCTGCTTCACTGTGGTAAGACGTGCCTTGCTTCCCCTTCAGCTTCCACCATGATAGTAAGTTTCCTGAGGCCTCCCCAGCCATGTGGAACTGGGACTTAATAAAATCTTTTTTTTAAAAAATAAGTTACTCAGTCTCAGGTAGCTCTTTATAGCAGTATAAAAATGGACTAATACAATCACTATTCAATATAACTTCTAAAACATACATTTGAGTTACAGCATGCTAGACCAGACCATGTGAGCCACTTGGGCATTGTATGGATTCGGGTGAGCCAGGGCAGATGTCAACCCCACTGTCAGTTGTTATACAAAGGGGAGCCTTGTCTTCATTCTAGGTTGGAATCTTAGGGACTGTCTCTGCTGGACATAATAGAAGTGTGTCCTGTGTCCGTAATTGTAAATAAACTTACTGGCGCATAGAAACAGAGTCTGGTGACCTCTTTTTGAGGATAGATGCTAGGTCTTCTCTTTCATTCTCAGGACTCAGCACAATAGTGGGGCCACTCAAATATTTTTGAATGAATAAATGCCATTTTTTTTGGAAGCTGTGAGAGTTTATACATCATTTTTCACCTATTGCCAGACATTTGCTATCTCCATATCTTACTCTATATATGAAAGCAGGAAGTAGAATAAGCCGTTGTATGATTTCAGAGGGAGAAGTCAGGAAATGGGAGGTAGCTGTGTAAAATTAGATATCAACTACCATAAAAAGTAATTAATTTAAGGCCCTCTTAAAAACACATTGTCTTAGCTTTGGCTGCTATGACAAATGACCATAGACTGGATAGCTTAAACAACAAAAAGTTGAGAAAATTTATTTCATACAATTCTGGTGGATGGGAAGTTCAAGATCAAGGTGCCCACAGACCTGGCGCTGGTGAGGAGGGCTCCCTTCCTGGTTTGCAGATGGCTGCCTTCTTGTTGTAGCCTCACATGGCAGAAAGAGAGAGAGAAGAGAAAACTATCCTCTCTCATAAGGACACTAATCTCATTCATGAAGCCTCTACCCTCATGACTCAATTACCTTTGGTATTAGTCTGTTTTCACACTGCCATAAAGAACTACCTGAGACTGGCTAATTTTTAAAGAAAAGAGGTTTAATTGACTCACAGTTCCGCATGGCTGGGGAAGCCTCAGGAAACTTACGATCAAGGCAGAAGGCAAAGGGAAAGCAGGCAACTTCTTTGCAAGGAGGCAGGAAAGAGAGAGCGAGTGAGGGGGAACTGCCAAACACTTTTAAACCATCAGATCTTGTGAGAACTCACTCACTATCACGAGAACAGCGTGGGGGAAACCGCCTCCATGGTCCAATCACCTCCGACCAAGTCCCTCCCTCAACATGTGGGGATTACAGTTCCAGATGAGATTTGGATGGGAACACAGAGCTAAACCAATTCACCTCTCAAAGGCTCCACCTCCTACTAACATCACACTGGGTGTTAGGATTTCAACATATGAATTTTGCTGGAGGACACAACATTCAGTCCATAACACATACACATGTGTTGATAATTACAACTCGGCTCCAAGAAGTGCCTCTGTAAAAGGTCACAGAGACCCCAGGAAAAGAGCTGCCTGGTCTGCAGCAATGAATTTTACATCTAAAATTTTGCTTTAAGAACTTATCCCTCAAGAATTGAACAACGAGATCACTTGGATACAGGGTGGGGAGCATCACACACTGGGGCCTGTCAGGGTGTGGAGGGCTGGGGGAGGGGTAGCATTAGGAGAAATACCTAATGTAAATGACGAGTTGATGGGTGCAGCAAACCAACATGGCATGTGTATACTTATGTATCAAACCTGCACATTGTGCACATGTAGCCTAGAACTTAAAGTATAACAAATAAATTTTAAAAAAATTACCCCACAAAAATGTAGGAAGTGTAAAAAGAATAGAAAGCTTGTCTTTACAGAAGAATGCTCCCTAATAAATATAGAAAGCATTTTGGATATAGAAAAGCGTGATTATGCAATTCCCAATATCATAATTGATTAAACCAAAGATCAGTGAATGCTAAAAATTATTGTCATAGGTTTTTGGGGATAAGATATCCATAGAATGTTCATGTGTAATTTCACAGATTCTTATTAGCTTAAAATGAAAAAAATAAAATTACCTTTCTAATGGAGAGGTCTAGTGGACACAACTTAAGCAAATAGCCAAACTAAGCATTGCCAATATTGGGTCAAAATATGTGCTTCCTGATATGAAGTCATCTGCCACCCAAAATGCCACTTACATACTATTACTGCCCAAAATGGTTAAGTGAATCTAATCGTGAGGAAACAAGCAGAGAAATCCAGATGTGGGCCGTTCTACAAGATAACTGGCCTGATTCTTAACATCAAAATAAAATAAACAATGTCATATAAGCAAAAAGAAACCAACTAAAAAGTAATGAGGTTGAGGGGAGAATATACTAAATTGAAAAAACACACACAACATTAACCTTGATTGTTTCCTTGATTTAAAAAATAGATACCAAAGACATTTTGAAAAAATTGGGGAATTTGAATTGGGGCTGAACATCCGTGTTGAATGTATTAGGTGTGGTAAAAGAGCGGTAAGAGTAGGGTTATGATAGAATACAAGAAGGTCCATGTTGGGAAACACATGCTGAAGTATTTTGGGGTGGTGTTTGCAAATTATTTTCAAATGGCTTAGCAAAAAGTATGTGTGTGTACACACACGTGTACGTATGTGTGTGTATAGAAGGAGAGAGTGGAGGCATAAATGTAGTCAATGCTAACGTTGGCGACGTCTACATGAAGTGCAGACAGGTGTTCATTGTGTTCTCCATTCAGCTTCTCCTGAACTTTGCAATTCTTTAGCACAGGGCAGGTGGGAGGACGTCATACCTGTGCATACCGGGTGAATCCCAGTTGGGAAATGGCAGGTGAGTCCTGGGGACATATGCGTCTCCTCTAAAGCATCCTTCTCTTTGCTCCAATGCTATGGCGTGCAGAGGGGGGATATCCATTCATGCTTTTCCTTTTTCTCACATTCCCCTGGTACCTTTTTGCTGGCAGGGAACACAGTCCAGTGTCTGGGCTGTAGATCCCCAGTGGTCAGAAGAGGGGTTTGGTGAGAAGTGGGAGGCTGTTTGCTGAGTCCTGTGAGGTGAGTGCCAGCGGCTGTCTCCTTGGTTTGTCCCTGTTTCCTCAGTTCTGGGCACAACTTGCCTGTGTTTTCCAGGAACGCATGACTCATCTGAGTTTCCTCATGGGGTGAGTGGGTGAGGAGAGATGGTGTTACCATCATCTGTCAAAGCTGGAGGCTTCCAGAAATGACACTGCTGTCCAGGGTGGATGGCAGATGCCATGTGGACTGTCTCATCTCAGTGTGCAGGCCTCTAGGGACAGGAACATCCTGCCCTGGGCGTGGAGCTTCTCTGCCATGAGGGGAATCCTGGTGCTGTGTGTGTGTCGCAGGTGATGTGGCAAAGATGGGCATGGGCACCAGATATGAACATTTCCAGTGGGATTTCATCGTACTTTCATACATGTCACTGCTTTACTCTGTGGTCTTAAATGCCATGAACCCAGCCCAAAGACCCTTGCCGCTCCATGTCAGGCAGCCTCCTGGCCCCGTCTGACTTACCTCCGGGGGTGCCTTTTATTCCCTTGTGTGCATAAGCATTTCGAAGGAAGAGAAGGAACTAACAGTATTGTCAGTGTTCGCAGCATTTTGGCAATATCCCATAATAAGAAGTCTGTTTGATCAACTCATATACACCTACACATAGAATGCATCTATATGGATCTGTGTGTACATATCAGTATGTATAGCTGTGTGAGAGGATCTATAGACATGTGTGTATGTGTGCATACACATATATAATGGATGACAAAAGTTTCATCAGACCATCGTTACACTCACACTTGGTCATTTACTAACATCAAAGCATTAGTAAAACACAGTATTTCCTAATGTGCTACTCGTTACTGGTTGAGGCCACTTAGGATTCAAAAAGTACTGGTTTAAGCAACACGGAAAGCATGAAAAGATAATTATGGAACAGGGTTAGGAAACCAGTTCTGTGTGATGTGTGTGTATTATTACATGAGAGGATTTGTGTGTATCCATGTGTTCACATGCATGTGTCTGCACATGTGCGTATTTCCATTTATCTTTGCAATGGTGCAGGGCAGCTGTGGGTCTGCTGCCATTGTGACTCCTCTCCTGGGCCAGGCCCTTCAAAAAGTGTGGAAGGCCATTTGTCGTTGGTGCCTGAGCTTCTGTGCTATTTCTCCAGAGGGGTCATGGGATGACACAGAGAGGCCCTGTGCTGCGGGAAAATCTGGAGGAGGTTTTTCTTTTGGAAGCCCTCTTTTTTTTTCAATGATCTTTGCAGAAGCAGCAGCATGGGGCATGAATTTGAAGTGAGCCGCAGATGCAGGTTTGCTTGCAAGTGGCTCCTTCTGCTCAAAGTCGTCTGTTTTGTTTTGTTTTGTTTTTTCTTCTGAGACAGAGTATTGCTCTGTCACCCAGGCTGGAATGCAGTGGCGCAATCTCGGCTCACTGCAGCCTCCACCTCCTGGGTTCAAGGAATTCTCCTGCTTCAGCCTCCCGAGTAGCTGGGACCACAAGTTGGAGCCACCACAGGGCATCCTATGTTTCAGACTTCTCCCTTTTGAAAGTAGGATTACTGAAGGATGGTGTGCAAGCTTTAGAATGTGTTGTCAAGATGTCAGTTGAATCTTATTAACCATTGAGGCTGCCTAGCAGATATGCCTATTCTGGTAGGAATTTTTATTCTTTCAAGTTCAAGGATTTGTCCTTCATCATTTTCCAATCCATGGGATTGTAACAATAAAAACAGCTAATAGCTAACAAATGTTTACTGTGTGCTGAGCTCAGTGCTCAGCGCTCTTCGTGTGTTTTTCTCCTTTATTTGTTAGGGAATGAGCTCTCTAGATGCCTTCTTCTGTCGTAATTTTCCTTCCTTGTTCACATGTGGATGGTGGCATATATTTTAGTATTCCTTTTTGTTTGTTTTTGAGATGGAGTTCTGCTCTTGTTACTCAAGCTGGAGTGCAATGGCACAGTTTCGGCTCACTGCAACCTCTGCCTGCCAGGTTCAAGCGATTCTCCTGCCTCAGCCTCCCGAGTAGCTGGGATTACAGGCATGCATCACCACGCCCAGCTAATTTTTTGTATTTTTAGCAGAAATAAGGTTTCACCATGTTAACTAGGCTGGTCTTGAACTCCTGACCTCAGGTGGTCCACCCGTCTCGGCCTCCCAAAAAGCTGGGATTACAGGCTTGAGCCACTGTGTCCAGCCAATATTCCTTTTAAAATATCAAAGCTGCCAAAACATATAGGAGGGATAATTATTAGCTCATCAGATTCAGTATATCAAAATGAACCTGCTGACAAGGTGGAACATAATTCACAGACTACAGCTGTTATTAATGTGTGACTGTTTCTGGCAAGGCCCAGGGTGCACAATCAGAAAACTATTAGTCTATAACAGGCTGAAGTGGAAAAGGTGAATGGGCAAATACTTGGAATTCCTATAGTATTTACTCTAACTGTTCCTCTGCCCTTCTGAACTGAGTACTTCGTAACTCGTAAAATATAATTTCCTGTCTTCCACTTTGCAGCCTCTTCACATCTCCCATTTCTTCTGGCTCCTCTAATTAATGGAAGCACTTGCATTTTAGTTCACATTGATTTGTAAAACATTATTTAATATGAGAATATTTTCTGTGCCTCACCGTCTGAGGCATGTTAATTATTCCTAAGTGTAAAACGTATGACTTCTAGTCAATTTTCGTATAAGAAAGTAACATGCATTGTCAATAATTATATGAAAAAATATAGTGGAAGATTGTTTCCTCTGATTAATGACTCAACAGTTTTAAACATGTGTTAGTGGGCTGGGCACAGTGGCTCATACCTGTAATCCCAGCATTTTGGGAGGCTGAGGTGGGCAGATCCCCTGAGGTCAGGAGTTCAAGACCAGCCTAGCCAACATAGTGAAATCCTGTCTCTACAAAAAATACAAAAATTAGCCAGGCGTGGTGGTATGTGCCTGTAATCCCAGCTACTCGGGAGGCTGAGGCATGAGAATCACTTGAACCTGGGAGGCGGAGGTTTCAGTGAGCCAAGATTGTGCCACTACACTCCAGCCTGGGTGACAGGGTGAGACTCTGTCTCAAAAAAAAAAAAAAAAAAAAAAGTGTTAGTGAAATATTTAAAATAATACCCATCTCTTCGATCCATGAAAGGATTCTTTAAACTCCTCTGCAAGAGCCTGAGTCTGCCCGGCATCACAGTCACGGCCTCCATGGTCCCTCTCGCTCAGGGAGCATGGAGCAGCTGCTTTGCCCTTGGGACTCTGCACACTCATCCCATTCAGTCTCCCGGGTGCTCCCTGGCAGGTGCGCCATTGTCCTCATTTGATGGTTGAGACTGGAGTGCTAAGAGTGTTGATGTGCACTGGTGGGACCCAAGTTCAGGTGTCTGTGAGACAAGGACTCTGCCCTCCAGTGATGAGGAAGGTGGCATCCCCTGTCCCTCAGGAAGATTATCGTTTATTTCAGGAAATGAGATGTAAAGACCTGAATCAAGACAGGAGAAGTCAAGGCATTGTGGCATCCAATGGTACCTCAAATGCCTCTGGGAGAAAGAGGTCACTGGGAATAAGAACATTCAGAAAAGATTTGTGGGAGGAGGCTGAACTTGGGCAGACACTTGAATGAAAAGGATGTGGGGGGTGGAAGGAGGAGGCATTCCTTACAGTGGGGTGCCGAGATTCAGAGAAAGAAGAGGCCCAGGGTGGTGTCTTGATGAGGCGCTAAGACCAGCTCACAGACAATGAGGGTGAGATCTCGAAATCTGTCTATTGTCACACTGGCTCTCTATACTAACTTTTTTTTTTTTTTTTTTTTTTTTTTTTTT